>NW_013952563.1:961713-963038 GCF_001266775.1 Austrofundulus limnaeus | reverse complement strand
ACACACACACACACACACACACACACACACACACACACACACACACACACACACACACACCTGATAAGGATGAGCAAGAGCAAATTCCTTCCTTCCTGCTTAGCCTGATGCCATTTAATGTGCTATATTTTCTGCATAGTTAACAACCAAATGGAACAGATAATAGATTTAAGGGACTGTGTGACAATTCAGAAAAAGAAACATAAAAACTCTTCAGAAATGTTTTTTAATGACCGTTGGACCTCTGGGAAAAATACTGTATAGTCAAACAAGTTAGCTCTGGTCAATCTGTTTAGTAGTAAGATGCAAGAAAGTTAATTTTAATTACCTTGCTATAAATCTAGATAATATAAAACTTTCATAAAAGCATAAATACACACATTAATAACTCTACCTCAGTTTTGAGCTTCTTGTTCTTGTTCATGAAGCTTTCTATTGAATGTTTTGAATCAGGTTTGAACCACACAACACCAAAAATGTTTTTTTTTCCACTCGACACCTACCATCAAACTAAATTAGGCAAGGATAAACCTTCACACCCTTGAATCTATTTCTTCCTCTGTATTTCCAGGGACGAGTCACATGCTGCAGACTCCAGCTGACGCAGGCCGAGTGTTGGGCCTGCTGTGCAGCTGAACTTGCAGGTGTGGCACATCACTGGATTTACWGAGCTTCTGGCATTATTTTAAGACTATTTAGAAATAAATATGTCAAATGGCATTTACTCCTGAATGTGAGGAATAATGTAGCTGCAGGTAAATGCTAATATACGTCTCCACACTCGAATGTCTTTTAAAGTCCTGATAGTCCAAAATCATATATTTCCGCAAACCACTATGATCCCAAGATTATATGTACCTTTGTGTCTGTTTGTTAGCAAAATATCTCATGAACCACTGGACAATGTTTAATGAAACCTGCAAAAAATAATCAATGGAAGTAGACTCATAACGGATAACCCTTTGGAGTCACCACAATTTAAGATGGCAAACTGAACTCAGGCAGTTTCACAGATATTGAGCTAAAATTTGATGTGTAGCTGAAAACCCTTCACAACACACAAACATGATGACATCTTATAATATTGCATGAAACTGTGCAAAATGTTATTTTCAGGGTTTGACCAAAACAAAAACTCCATAATTTCTCAACATAAGATGATTTAGTTTAAACTCGTCCCAAAAAGGGGAGACTATATGCATTCATTTGAAGAATACTGGACCTTTATTCACTTCACCCAGTCCATAATGTCCTCGTCTAGTGCAATGTTTCCCAAAGTTGGGGTCGGGACCCAAAGTGGGGTCCCGAAACATCAAGTTGGGGTC
>NW_013952563.1:955635-960359 GCF_001266775.1 Austrofundulus limnaeus | reverse complement strand
ACCTTGGATAATCTCCAGAAATCAACTTAAAGGGTAATAAAATAATTGCAAATGTAATATTTTCCCTATAACTATTACAAAAACACACAAAAAAGTATAAATAAGTATTTGTATTTGTGTACAAGCTGTTTAGATTGTCAAAAAGCCTGTGTTTTTAGGGTTATTAACAAAGTTCGTGTAATATTTGGGGTCACAAGTTTTTGCCATGGATATTTTTTGGGTCATAAGATAAAAAGTTTGGGAACCACTGGTCTAGTGTACCCTAACTGACTGCAAATCAAGTTAGTCTGATTCTTTCAGCCAGACTGGGGGACAGCAGCCCACCGTCTCAACCTGCTCCTGTGGTTCACTTTACTGCTAGACAGAAAGAACAAGGTACAGGGACTGTTAATGAACCTGACTGCCATCAAAAGCAGCAGAGCCTGCATCTGATTAATCTTTATCCTAATTAGATCTGAACAGCTAACCTGCCCACCATGAGCCCTGAAGCTCAATGACTCAGGTTAAGCAGAAGCCCCCCTGTACTTCATCTCCCATCGCACCGCTTCGAGTAGAGAAGCAACACAGAAAAACTGCAGAATTCCTTCACATGGAGCTGTTGTCCCTGGTGTGAGAGGCCTTCAACACACACTTGTTCACTCACAAGGCCAGCTGGTTTAGGCGTGAACTGTCTACTAATGTGAAATGTTTGAAATGCTTGACTTGTTACATGTGACGCATCCTCAAAGTCAACAAGACAGGATGAGTCAGACCACCGAGAGGACATAAACCCGGCTGCTTCCTTCTGAATTATCATCGGCTTAGAGTTGAGAAATAAAGCAGCAAGGCAAGCACACAGTCTTTCAGTGTTACAACATCACAGTGGATGTCTGTTTCACAGAGAGCACAACATCAGTATTTAGGCAGGGGGATAGGATGCTGTTAAACCATGAAGAATTAGAAAGTGCAAAGATCTGCCAAACCAGAAAGATTGCAAGACCGTGTACAGAATCATTCAACAGACATYCCCTTACTTATAAGGGACAGATTTGAAGACAACTTTCAGAAACAAACCATTGGATGTGCATCTACAATTGATACCTGATKAACTCAGTTCATTTTACAGATCTGAGCTAAAAACTTTGGAGTGGTAGTAGCTGAGAAACATTCCCAACACATTCTTTGACCACAAGATATTGTAAAACAACTTTTCTTAAAACCCTGGCTTTACTGGTGTCAACGATGTTTGTTGACAAAATATGTTATGGACCACTGGACAGATTTTATTATGACCCCCGCACGCGAAGCGTAAGCGGGAGTCAAATTGTTTTCGTACTGTTTATTTCATTTACGGTATTTTTTTTTCTCCAGAGATTTTTGGTCAACCGTAGCACAAAAACGGCTACACCAATCAACATAAAATTTGGCAGGACTGTAGATGAGTCCGACCTACACTACACCAGCCAACGGTTTTATGATAAACCCCTTATTTGAAGAGGGGGCTCCTTTCAAAGAGGGGGTGTCTAGACATGCAAAAATGCTTATAACTCAAAAACTGTTAAACATAAAAGCGTCAGATTTCTTTTGCTGTTTAGCTCTGATGAGGCTCTGTCCATCAGGCCCACCAATCAGTGCCCCCCCCCCCCCTGGACCCCCAATTTATATGAAAAAGTGGTATCTGGACATACAAAAATGGTTTATAACACAAAAACTATTAAACACAGGAGCTTCATATTTCTTTTGTTGTTTAGCTCTGATGAAGCTCTATCCATCAGGTCAACCATCCCCACCCAAAAAAAAAGACCCCCACCCAAACCACTACAATTTTGGGATGCACCTAGCACCATGACATTTATTAGGAATAAAAACTTCTGAGTTCTGGTGCATTTGTGTGTGTGGGGGTCATTGTGTTACCTCTATGCAGTATCTAATTTGTAAACTGCGTTTCTGTCAACTCAGTTAAGTATTATTTTTGCAACACCATGCACCATGTTAACAGAAAGTAAAATGTAAACAACACTCAATTCAAACATGCACAACAAAGGATGAAAACACAACCAGTGGATGATTTTCTGTTCACTTCAAGGTTTAGTTAAATGACAAATTACACTCAAGAAAAGCTGGACTGGGGCCAAAGTTTGAACAAATGAGAAAATATAAAAACAAACTCAGCTATCCATTACCATCCATTACACACGAAAGCCATAAAACACAACCTCCTTGCTCCATAAACACTTCAGCCTCCTCCAATCTATTCCCAGGAATCTGTCACCACACATGGCTACTCCAGCCCTGATTCCACAGTGCTAAAAGCACTCAAAATGGTTTTTAGTATGTAAAACCAAGTAAACACAGCGGGGGTGAAGGGAGGAGGCAGACAGGAGGGAAAGAACGAGAGGAATAAGCAGTTGCCTGAAGGACCATTTGTCCTCAAAGACAGCTGGACAAGTTCAACGCCTACAACTGGTCCCCAGTGTGGTGGCCCTTGAAAAGACAGAACTTGGCTGTGATTTCATTTATTACTTGAATTGATGTTCCTTTAAACAGCCTGACGCTGTGTGACACTTGAGAATGTTGTCATGTATGAGCAGACACAAGAAATGTAGCACAAATATCCAAACAAACATCTGGGTGCTTGAACACTTTCAGTTGTCTAAGGCCTACACTCCTCTTCAAGGGGCCATTTCAACACTTCCAGTGAAGCAAACACTAATATTTCTTCATTGTGGGTTCCAATGTGGCAACATGAACAGTTGGCTTTAGACTCAGTAAGGACAGTTTGATTACATTTCCCCGTCTGCTTAAAACCAATAAAATAAGCACAACACCCGTCTCTATGTTTCATCAACAAGGTCATTCAGCAGTGATTTGTGGAAGTGCATGTAAGCAACTGAAATACACCCTTACAAATGTTTAAAAAAAAACGTGTTAAATCCATAAGTAGTAAAGCACTAATACATCCAGGGTGTGGTGTCACTTTGGGTTCATACACAGAGCCCTTTATAAAAAAACTGCCCCCATTACTTCTTACTGCCAGCTGCCACAACCACCAAATGCCCAACCAACTCCTTAAACACACACACACACACACATATATACACACATGGCCACCCGTCCCCCTCCTCCCCATGTACCAGGCTGTGACTGCAGCCAGCGTGGCATCGTCAGTCACCAGAGACACGCCATGTAGCCACGACTCCTGCTGTCGGTCTGCCACACTGAGGCTTTGTTCTCAGCATCAATAGGCCAGTCAGCCTGCTATTATAAATGATAAGGGGCGTGCCCGCACAGTTAGGTCGAGGGCGAATGTTCAAATAGATACTGCTGGCATTACAGCTTACCAAAAACATTAACAACTCAAATGTAATTTCTACAGACAAATCCTAAAGTTGTCAGATTATTGTAAACTCTACGTTTTAAATGCACAACGATCTAAATTATAAACATTGCATGCTAATAAATTTGTTTTTGTTAAAGAGAAGAAAATCAGACACCGAGTTCTTTGAAATAACTTGAAACTGATAAACCTAACAGAAGTTTGCAATGTTTTGTTTTAAGCGCCTGTTTTTCCTCACAGAAACAGAATGTGTGAAAGTTACTAATGATATTCTCATGGCCTCAGACAGTGGACTTGTGTCCATTCTTGTCCTGTTAGATCTCAGTGCTGCATTTGATACAATTGATTACAATATTTTATTACAGAGACTTAAACATAATTTTGGGATTATTGACAGATTTCAGTTTGTTGATGTTAATAATGAATCTTCTTCTTACACCACAATTACTCATGGAGTTCCTCAGGGTTCAATGCTTGGAACAATACTTCTTACTATTAAAAATGTTACCAGAACTGCTTTCTTCCACCTGCATATCACTCAAATTAGAAACATCTTGTTCAAAAATAATCCAGAAAAACTGATTCATGCATTTATCAAGTCTTGCTTAGACTACTGTAATTCTTTATTATCTGGGTGTCCAAAAAACTATTTTAAAAGCCTTTAGTTGGACTGGGTTTATGGCACTGTGGCAGCGTAGAGGAGCAGCTCCCCAACTAAAGCTTCAAAATACACCAAAAAAGGACTTATTTACCTTGATTAACAGATTAAAAGTAAATATCATAAGATGGGGTGTGATTATAACCAGTAGCAGCTTGTGAGCATAGACATTAATGGGGTGGACATTATTTTCCTACATCAAAGTCAACACAAATGTTGACTGTTGACTGCACAAATGTTTCTCCAGGGAGAAAGAGAAGTCACACACAAGACAGGTCCTGGATCAGTGCGGTTATCCTAACTGGGCTTTTCTGAAAACAGAAAACGAAACCCAAACAGGATTCCAGCCAACAACCAGCTGAAAATGAAGACCCTAAACCCAGACCCAAACCAGTSGTCATTCCATATGTGGTGGGAGTTTCAGAGAAACTGAGACGTTTATTCTCTAAACATGACGTCCCAGTGGCTTTCAAACCCCAAAACACATTGCAACAAAGATTAGTTCACCCCAAAGATCCAGTTCCCCGGTAAAAACAGAGTAATATAGTGTATGCTGTTAAGTGTCAGGAGGACTGTGATCAGTCATACATTGAAGAAACAAAACAGCCACTGTTCAAAAGAATGAGCCAGCACAGACGAGCTACTTCGTCAGGTCAGGATTCTGCAGTTTACACTCATCTACAGGTCAGGACTCTGCAGTTTACACTCATCTACAGGCCAGGACTCTGCAGTTTACACTCATCTACAGGT
>NW_013952563.1:950114-955625 GCF_001266775.1 Austrofundulus limnaeus | reverse complement strand
CAAGTGCCATAGTTGGCAACCCTGTATGGTTGCCAACTATGTATGTATGGTTCTGTATGTGTAAGTTTTTACTGTTGTTTTTTATTCACAGCAATAAACATTGAATAAACACTAAGGCCCTCTGGACATGAGACCAATCTCTGAAAATGCAGGTGTTTTKGAATGTTTATTGGTGTGAATAAACAAAACAATTACAAGTTTACATGGAACTGTTGCAGTAATGCAGGGTTGCCACACAGGACATGGTAAACTGTTGCACAACAGTCCCTTTAAAATGATTGTGTTTTGACCTAAACTGTCATATAATGAGTGAGGGTGCTGTTAGATGAGGTGTGGGTTGTATCAGGTGAAAATGTGTACAAAAAAGGTTGGGCAAAAAAAAAAAAAACAAATTTTTTTTTGTTTTTATCTGGCAACCACAATGCCATCTCACTCATGCCCTGCTCATGCAGTGTCTGCATGATCACAGTTAAATCCCAACCTAGTGAATAAACTACCATTCCTTTGGACCTAGGATGGTGGTTTTTGGTTTTGTTCCTTCATGCTGCAAAAAGTGAGTAACACAAAAACACTCAGCTGTCTGTAATTTMTTGTAACGATTGTTTATTTAGAAGAAACGTTTGCTGCAGTCGCCTGTGTGCACATGCACGCTTTCACACCTACAGAGTACTTCAGTGAAAACCAGCTTCATAAGGTTTCCAAAAACTGTTTGCGCGTAAACAGGGCCTCAGACTGCAGGTTTACTTGTGGTTCCTCTAGTTTCTAAAAGTAGAATGGGAGGCAGAGCTTTGAGTTATCAAGCTCCTCTCTTGTGGAATCAACTTCCAGTTTGTGTCCGTGAGGCTGACACTCTGTCTACTTTTAAGATTAGACTGAAGACTTTCCTTTTTGATAAATCATATAGTTAGGGTTAGGTTCCTGCTGGAGGACAAAATGTACATATTCTAGGGTTGGGCAAAATTTTATTGTGTGCAACTAATTGTCTGAAAATCTGTCAATAATTATTTGTCACTTTGCAATTACTGCAATATGACAACATATTTTTGTGTGTAATGCCTTCTCACTGTCATGCAAACAGCCCTTGGCATATTTCATTACTAACAATATGCTGCCACCACACATTGTGGAAAAGGAGGGTTTCAGTTCACAGCTAGCATTTAACCTGTTAAAATGAAGAAGCTAGTTTGACTGATGATATAATCTTAGAACACCGAGGAACTGATTAAGAGTAAAAAAAATTGCAAGCGTATTTGTCATCTATTGTCATGTTAATTGGTATCAGCTAAACGCTAGTTAATCGTGATTTTTTTTGCCAAAATCGCCTACATTTAATTTCCTCACTATGCTGCTGTCTTTATTTTATCTACTCTTCRTGTCTGTGTTTATAGTTACTGCAGTCATTAACATGATTTTCTTTCTTTCCTCCCAGACAAACCACACCTGGACCAGTCATTCTGGGTTTGTCTTTTCYTTCCAGTCCTCTCTGTCCCAGCCAACTGAGGCTGCCCTTTCTGAGGACATTTGTGCTGGAGGTTTCATCTTGTTTAAAAAAACATATTCTGTTTTTCCTTTTCACTTCCTTTCCTTTGCCTTCATGAAACAGGAACTAACATTGGCATCACGGAAAAGTTATTCTGTTTCCTTTGGTACATTGTTTAAAATGTCTGGTTTTACAAGGGATATTTGGGGAAATGGTGAGGAGGAAGACAATGAGCTACATTTAAAATGGATTTAAAATTCTGTTCCAAACCAAATTAGGCAGACAAATGTTGGAAACATTGAATTAGTTCTGCAGTTATAAACAAGAGTGAGATTTTCTTACATAGAACTGCCTGGTTTACTTTCTTTCTGCATAAGAGAATGCATGTGTGTTTCTGCATAACAGATAATCTGTCACCATGCAAAATGAACAGTGTATATGACAGAGCTGCCGAAAGTGTGGCYCGCGGGCCAAAATTGGCCCACCAAGCCATTTGATTTGGCCCACCAGCAGTTTTCCTGGCTACTAAGTTGTATTCTCCTGTCTTATGTAGAAACACTATATTTCCACTTTCATCCTGACCAATGATCCAATTATACAAGGAACTGTGCTGCAGATTGTCTTAACTAATTATGTGTAATTTATTGTGCATTATATTAAGATTAAGCATAAAATACAAGTAACTACAAGAGGCATTTAGATTAGAATTAAGCACACGTCTAGATTTGCATACCTTTTTAAGATCACAAATCTTTCAAATTTTTCTACATCTAATTTCCCTCTGGGATCAATAAAGTGTTTTTTTTTATTAAATTGAATTGAAATACAAAAATTTTAATTTATGAAAAGTCTGACCACACTGCCTGCCAGCTTAATACTTAAAAAAAAAACAACAACAACAACTTTATTTAGGAAGTATTTGCTTTTCATATATAACTGTGTTTGGCCTGCAGCCCCCAGATCGATTTTCATTTTTGACCCTCTCAGGGAAAATGTTTGGGCACCCCTGTTATATGAGGATGGAAATTTAAATTATTTAATCCTGTTACGTTGATCTTGTGACACTTTTTTATTTTATTCTTTTTTTAGTAGGAAATGTAATAAAAATATATCTTCTTCAGTTAAAGTAGGGATGTTGACATTTCGTCAGCAGCTGCTGCCATTTTCTTCACAAACTGCTGTGAGCAGATTTTGCGAGGCTGCTCGGTGCATTTGCTTGTAATTTCCTCCTGCTTCATTATTTCTACAAATTTCAACAACTCGGGCTGCCGTCAGGTAGTTAGCTACAGCCTCGTCTTTTGAGTTTTTAATTTTTGTTGATGCATTTTGAAGAGACAATTTTTTGAAAAGAGGATCAATCACCCAAGTTTTTTTTAGTGACCCCTTAAATAGATAATCTGCCATGAAGAACATTATTTTATCTGCCCTTGTTCCAAATTTGATAATGATTTGAAACGTCAAAGTATGTTTTTTTAAATCTGGAACAGCGCTTGTTGCAAAGTGTTTTGATGCTCGTCTTCGTCACTTGACACATTTAACACGCTGTCATTGGTTGAGGAGCTTTGTTTACAAAACACATGTCCACATGGTTTTTAAATTGTTTTAATTTCCTTACTTTCTAAGACACATTAAGTTGATTTGATGCTACAGTTTGCCTTGTAATGTTATTTTATACCTTTTCTGCTACTTTTTGAATTGGCTATTATTAAGTTTTATTAGTTTTTTAGGATACAAGATGCTTCCTACAAAAACCAGAATGGGAATCTTTTCCTAAAATTTCATGTCGATATCTTGAAAACTGAGGAAGTTATGAGCAAAAATAGAAAACAGCAAGGTGAAATGGTCACACATTGGTTCTGCTGTGAATGCAGCAAGAAAACATGAGCTGATTTCACCTAAACAAACATCAATAACTTCAGATAATCACATGGTTTTGGTGTTATTTTGTTGGGTTTGAAATGTTCTTTTGGAATCCGCTGTCAGATTTAATATTGGTGTAGGATTAAAAATTTATCCACATCCCTAGTTAAAGGTTGGCGGTCCCTGTTTTATGACTTTAGCTGTATTTTGTTTTATTTAGAGTAATCAAGGCAAAAGCAAAAAGTGTATCCCTAGTCTAATGTCATCTGTCCTTATGGTGAAAACAGTGGGCAATGGAGACAAACAAACCTGGGTAAAAACTTCTCAAGTTTTCACATATGGCTATTTCGCACCACTCTTCCTACAATAACTTTACAAGCACCGAAGGAGTTAAAACAGCTGACGTCTGCAAAAAAGTTGTGTACGTACCGACATAAACAACAGTTACCCTCCGAAAATAAGACTAACAACTCAACATTACAACATCTAAAATGTTCAAACGTAATACGTGTCTATAGAATAAATTTGTTGTAAAGTTTAAACTGAGTTTTTAAAATAGCATTTGACACTGCACCATCCTCATGCTTCACATTCCGTCTTAAATCATGAGCGCAAAAGAAACAGAACGACGCCGAAATGTTCGAGGGATATTTCAAGTGTTGTCAGAGACAAAAATCAGTACCAGGTAAGAACACGGCCACCGGTGCAGAAATAAGTTAAATCGGGCCATTTTTAAAGCAMGTTTTGAGTTTCGCTTTGTAGCGCAAACACGGCTCTGTCAGCTGAAAGTTGGACCGACCTGTCCTGTAGTGGGGGGCGTAGTGTCGGTCCTGTCCAGTCCCAGGGTGGTCCTGCAGAATGTCGACGGGCTCCTGGACGGACTCGTGTCCAGGTCCGGGCCACAGTCCGTGAGAAATGGCCTCTCTGACAACCCTCGCGCCGCTGCCCGTGATAGAATATATGAAGTCCATATCGCTCGAGCTGCAGGTTAGCAGGGTTAGCTAACAACAAAAGGGCTTCAAAAGTGTTGGGAAACCTGCGGCCGCTCACGCTGCAACAAGTCACGGGTTCAAAGTGGCTGCGTGAACGGCCTTCAGCGGGCTACACATACCAAAACAGGAACTATTTAAAATACGTCAATAAGTGYCAACTTTTCTCTCCTCCTCCCCAGCAGAGTGTAAACAGTCAGCCTCCGCAGCACACAGCTGGCTAGATTTACTGTAGAACATTAACCGAAACAAACAGTCTGGCTCAGGGAAGTCCACACAGGGTCTATAAATTACTAACCTGGGTGCAGTTCTGATGAGGGTCGTGAACAGTTTAAAAACACCAAGTGACTTTTGAGGTACTGCTCTGTGGAAATGTTGTAAACAAGGACCATTAAACTGGCAGCCCGCGGGCCACATCCGGCCTGCACGTGACTTCAGTCTGGTCTGCAAATTACTAAATTACTTAATATAAACGGAGCACTTGGCTTTACTTATCAGGGATAAGTGTAGAATCTGTAAAAGCTGTTCAGATTGAATGAATGAATGAATGAATGAATGAATGAATGAATATCTGCACCAATACATAAAAAAATGTGAGACTCATCCTAAACTACTCCTCTATGGACATCACCATAAATAACCTATTATTAATTATGGGACCTGTTTATTTAAGTAAAAGTATTAAACAAAATCAACACATATGTCCTTAAATTAAAAATGTGTAAGCTCAGAGTTGTAAAATAACTAAGAAAAGATACKTTGTTACTGTACTTAAGYAGAAAATTTGGTCATCTGTAGCTACTTGAGTAATTATTTTTCCAGCCTACTTTTTACTTTCTACTCCTTACATTTTTAAAAAACATAAGAAGTAGAAAGTCATTACGTCTAATTTAATTTTGCTTGTTTTCATTCCGGCTTGTTATTGTTTTAAATAAAACTTACTAAAATAATTTCATAGTAAGATACTTGTACTTTTACTGCAGTATCACTTTGTGATACTTTATACAACACTGTGTAAGCTAAAATTAATATCATCTGCCAACTACCTTGTGTTTGTTTACCTATGAAAACAGTAGGCTAACTAGCAGTAGCATCAAGCTAAGAYGAGCACGGCCGGTGAAACGTTAAGCGCTTCTTGTAATAATAATATACTTGTTTATATATGTATGTGTATATATATAT
>NW_013952563.1:946864-948212 GCF_001266775.1 Austrofundulus limnaeus | reverse complement strand
ACACACACACACACACACACACACACACACACACACACACACACACACACAATAGTATAATGTGAAATTGATGGTGATATTAAGTCTTTTAAAATATTGTTAGTTTGGTCTCAGACATTAGTTTATCATTCCAGTCAGAATTAAACTCTCTGTATTGTACTTTATTGAAGAAATAGTTGCAACATTTACTACCCAACTCCCCCGTTAATRATGTCCTAATGAACTGAAGTGTTCACATACGAAGCCACAAGATGACCTCAGTCAAAAACTCAAGGGGACCTGGTGACAACTCAGAGACCAGGAAAGCCTCTGAATGTGCACAGAGGGTTAGGTTGGGTTGCTATTTGGAGCGCACAAACAAACATGCAAAAGTAAAATTGACAGAGCAGAAGAGAATGTGGTAATTGGGTATAGCAGGCCCAGGTACTGAACTTGAAAGACCGTGATGCATAATTAGAGCAGAGCTGAGAGAAATGTTTTAGATAAATTAGGAAAAGTGAGAAGAATGAAAAATTCGGCACCAGCCATGCAATTACTTTCACAAAAAAACACAAGTTATTTCTTATTATTTATTGCAGGCATATTCTGACAAAATATGACTTGCATTTCRTGTTTGATATTTACAGCTGAAGGGATGAAGTCTTGAACAGCAGCTTTTAAAACAAACAGAGGAGCTGAGCCTAGTATTCAACACTGAAAGTGCTCCATCTGCTGGTCATCCTGGGTAGTGTTAAATAAAACGAGGAAAAAAAACTGAGCATCAAAAACACATAAGACAATAAAACTATGATTTTRGATGTATGTAGTCAGCTTATATCATTATTCCTTATCTTAATTAAAAACATGTTATGCTCATCTCTGCACTGATAAAACCCTTTATCCAGCTGTGAATGGCAAATGTAGCTTTGGACCGGTCTAAAAGCCAACTACTTTTTCTTTAAAAAATGATGGAGTTTGGTAAACTTGTTAGCTGTTTAAAAAAAACAAAAACAAAAAATTTACGGACAATATAGCACAATACACAAGCAAATAAACTCTGTATTCTGTTGGAAAATAGGAAGTCTGTGTTTTGAACGACTCTCAGCTACAAACACACCTAATAATGCAATATGTGATCTAATTATAACCATCACTGTGTTGTCTACAATAAGTTGCATGTYGTGGCCATCTTGAATTGTGTTGGCTCCARAAGTTGTGTAKAGCATCCAATTCTTTTTCTTAAAGTTTTATTACAATTCAAGTAGATTCTAAATATTTTATTTTGATGTTTTAAATAAATATATTGTGTTAGGTCTCAGTCAATGTGTTGCAGTAGCTCAGACTGATCCACCACACCAAACTTTAAACC
>NW_013952563.1:943712-945539 GCF_001266775.1 Austrofundulus limnaeus | reverse complement strand
GTGTACTTTCAGGTATACTACAAGTACATGGTGCCTAGTATACTTGATATACTTACACTTATACTCAAGTACACTTATTAAAATGAACTTCAAGTATGCTACTTTTTGCTGAGGGCACACACACTTAAACACAGGTAAACTCTGTATCGTCTTCCTGTTGCGTTTTGGTGTCAAATGATAAAAACTAAACAACTAACAGTTAACTAAAACAGAAGCAGTGTTGGTAGAAGATGTAAAAAAAAAGTTGCTGTCAATCCAAACAGCCAACAGAAAATAAAAATACATAAATAATGTTTCCCTCCTGAGGATCCACACGGCCTTGCTGGTGTCTTCGCTGATCCACTGGGTTTCTGTACRGTGGCCCGGAGGGGTCATTAAAGCCCCTCCTCCCTGCTCTGCAGCCTCCTGGGTAAAGAGATCCATTCTGTATGAGTTCATACAGCAACACACCCTGTCGACTCCTACAGACCTGCTTCCTCTGAACACCTCCACTCTAATTAAGCTGTGCTGTGACCAAAGAAGAAAAATGAGAGAATTCCCTCAGTGCTCATCCGACTTCATGAGCATCACTGCATGGAAATTACACAAGTGACTTTGTTCTAGTTAAAGCCGCATGTTTGATGTGTGCATTTCATGGGTTTTAGATGTAATTAAAACAGACGCTGAAGCAAAGAAGTTAACAGACATTCATTAGGGTGTTGTGTTCTACTTCATAAATTATTTGCAAGAGGCTGAATGGTCCTCATTGTATGAGTGTTTACAACGTCCTGTAGGGAGAAGATGATTTCTCCATGTGTTTACATGATGTGCACATTTGTCTCATCACCGTCTTTATTAATTTTCCCAGCAGAATCAGAGCAGCAGTGTTGAGCTGGGGATCGTTTGGTTTGATTTTTTTAAATGAGGGCACATTAAAAACGGYGTCTGAAAGTGGTACCATCTCTGAAATGACGATAAAACAAAACCCAGTCCTCTTGTTTGGCCTCCTCTAGGTTTGAACATATTTTTGTGTTAGTGGTTCGATTATCCAGGGGAAAATGCCAATTTCCCAAATCAAAGTAAAAAAAATAAAGAGAATATAAATCCAGCATCTGCATCTTTAGCTCACAACTTTAAACTTGAACCACTCTGTGTGCATGATGCTGGAAAGATACGAGCATCAAATCCAGTGAAATTCTTGCATTTTCAATGCAAATAACAGCAACTTCTCAATCATTTTTAAGTGCACTTCATTTTAATAAAGACCTGATGAGGATCARCTCCTCCAAATCTGAGTCCATGGACCTCAGACTGAAAAAGGTGGATTGCTCTCTCTGGGTTGGAGGTGAGATTCTGCCTCAAGTCGACGAGTTCAAGTATCTTTCATGGAGYGTGAGACTGACAAACCGATCAGTGCGGCTTGATCTACAGGTAGTTTAACAATCCTGCAATGTCAGCACAATAATAAGAAAAAAAAAGGTCAAAATATACAATTATTTTCTCAGCCACTACCACACCAAAGTTAAAGTGATTCATTTATAAACGCATGCTGTCACAGGTAGTTGCATGATCCTGGATACAGAGTTTATATRCAAGCAGTGTAACAGTACATGTATTTATTACAAACTGTACAGATGCCAGGGTCAGGTGCATACAAGATGGTGAAATTAGTAATGCAATCACGAGGAATGCATCATTTCTCTGAGTCCTGAATAGCTACTGTGGGGGGTGGGTGGGGGGGGGCTCTATAGTTTGAGACACTTTGTTTCTAGGAAATGGTAAAAAACATTGGGCCTCATGCAAGAACCGTTCGTACGCACACATTTGTTCTTAAGTTGTGCGTACGAG
>NW_013952563.1:941501-943588 GCF_001266775.1 Austrofundulus limnaeus | reverse complement strand
AAATAAATAAATAAATAAATAAATAAATAAATAAATAAAAGTTGCCACCAAAATAAAAAAAAAGGTCAGAATATTTTGTTTGACCACTTTTAGCTTTGATTACGGCACACATTCCCTGTGGCATTGTTTCAATAAGCTTCCTAGACCTGACCAACTGCATCAACCCCAGATCATAGCCCTGCCCTCACAGGCTTGTACAGTAGACACTGTGATGGGTGCATCTTCCAAGACGATGGGTCCACTATCCTTCCAGTTTTTAATAATTGGTTGGACAGTTCTTAACCCAATTTTAGTAGTTTCTGCAATCTCCTTAGAGGTTTTCTCTACTTGAAGCCAATGATTGGACCCTTCTCAAACAGACTGACATCTTTTCCACGACCACAGGGTGTGTCTTTCCACATGGTTGTTTAAGAAATGAGAAGCAACTCATTGCACCAGTTGGGTTAAACCACTTGATGCAGCTGAAAGATAATTGCCTGTTATCCAATGGGAGGCTCGTACCTATTAACAATTAAATCCAGGTGGCCACTTTTTTTTTGGTGAAGCAATGTAGTACACCTTTTAAATCCTAAAGAGGTTATGTACAYGTAAGCTTTTATCTGATGGACATGGAGTTTCCCCGGGTCGAACACAGACCGGTTCTTCTCATCAGGCAGCCGGGCCCACTGTCAAACCACCGACATAATTCACAGCGTTACATAACATGAGCCGAAGGACCCGCTGGTGTGAACTGCATCATGTGTGCTCACTGGGCTGCACACATTAGCACGTGYGCACACACACACACAAAAACACAACAGTTCTGCACACAATCTGCTCTTTGCTGTTCAACGTGGAAGTGCTGTGACACGAAGGCAGCGGCGCTCACCCATGCGACACGAATGCACCTGCTGGCAAACATAAACAAGCCTCTCAGTGTGGGATATGTGGAAGGTTTATGGAGGGATGTGATGACGGCTCCAGATCGTTATCTCACTCGTGATGAATGTCGGATGGCATTTCTCGGAGCTGAGTGTAAACACTGAACGTACATCGTCCTGTGTTTCACAAGCGTTCTGCTACATTACCCCACAGCTCATAGGAAATGATGACCAAGAACAACCAAAAAAAAAAGAAAGAGGAGCGTTTGGTGCCGACAGGGATCGGACCGATGCTCCCTCGCGACGGCTGCAATCACAGGTGTTAAACAGCCCGGCGTCAGGAAAATCCCACCCTCTCTCAAGCTTCTCACTGGCCAGGAAAAGTGTTGCCTCAAAAAGTCTGTCAGCACCACAGATGAGCGTGTTTTTCGCCTAAATATTCATGAGAACAAACATCAATCAAACGCTAAGACCTAAACAATGCCAGCCTGAAGCTCCAGATCRTCTGCAGAGAAGAGGCTGTTTGACGAGGAGGAAGAACTCCGACTGCTGTCGCTCAAACCTGATTGTCTGTCGTTATTTCACAAGAACAATGTTCGTCCCTGAACACATAACATCTGTCATATCGGAGCATTTATGAGTTTCTACTGAAGGGCTGTAAAACATTCAGTGTAGGACACGGCCCATGAGTCATGATCCAACATCATCAGTGATGATAAAATAATCCGTAAATCTCAGCGCAGAGTGAGTAACTGACTCTTTAAATTAGCAGCCCTCGTGTAGAATAGTGTGTCCAACAGATTAGCGTTTAATGAAACACAATTGACTTCAGGAGTCATGTTGTCTTGGTTTCTTTTCAGCAAACATTCAAATTGTGAAACAAACAGGCTCTGTACATGTACCCTGCTCTCTAATAGCCAGGTCTTTGGAATGTAGCAGGACGGGATTTTACATCATTTTATTAAAAAAA
Source organism: Austrofundulus limnaeus (assembly GCF_001266775.1). NCBI lineage: Eukaryota > Metazoa > Chordata > Actinopteri > Cyprinodontiformes > Rivulidae > Austrofundulus > Austrofundulus limnaeus. Next base: position 941,758 of record NW_013952563.1, on the reverse strand, counting down.
AAAAAAAACTACAGAAAGAAACCTAAAATGGGATATTTTGTTCATTAAAGTGGACCTATTATACAAAATTCACTTTTTAAAGGTTTTTTTTTTACTCAACTTTGGGTATGTACTTCTTAAAAAAAAAAGTCCTAGGACCAAAAAAAATGCACCCAGGGGCATATTTACTGTAAGTAAATGTATTTTTAATGTATATGGCTGTGTCCAAAACGACAGGCCGGGTCCTCCGGAGGACCCAGACTCCCCGCGGAGGACCC
>NW_013952563.1:938073-939513 GCF_001266775.1 Austrofundulus limnaeus | reverse complement strand
TTCTAGATCTGCTAAAAGGTAAATATAAAGGTTGTCACTGATTTAACCATTAAAATGAAAGAAAAAAAAGATTTAATAATTTCATTTTAAAACAAACATTTTTCATTTTTTTTTCACATTTTATTTTGAAATGGAGAAACCAAACAATGAATCATTCACTGGTTAGTGTAGCACTGTTTTCTCATAAATGCTGCATTTAAAAATGTTTTATTTCTTTGTGTGTGTGTACTTGTTTTTACTACAGAATGAGGACCATTTGYGCCATAGTTACTATCAAAGTGAGGTCTTTGATGTAAAGTACGGACCTCTTCAATGTCCTSACTTTGTTTGCAGCTCTGCTGTGCTTTACTAGTTAGGTTTATAGGTATTGTATGAATGAAGTTTTTGTGCAGGTTAGTGYTAACTATAGACCAGTGATTAATTTTARGGAAAATGTCTGGGTTTGGCATAAATACAGTTACAAAAAAAATGAATGGAAGTCAATACAAAGTCCTCAGTTTGATGCAAATTAAAGGATGTGTGTGTTTGCTCATCTGTCAAGTTGTATGTTGTTAAAAAAACGTATATTTTCAGGTTTCCAACAATCCCAGTTTTTCCATTTTGTACTTCAAAAATTCAGTGTGATTTCTATTTTTTTTTCTTTTCTCTATAAATATTTTATTTGTTATATTTTTTACAGTCATCCTAAATTTGGCATATATTCCTGCAAACAATGCATGAAAAGCAATAAAACACAAAAGGCTTCAAAGTTTGTCTCATTTTAGGAATTCCAACTGAACAATACTCCATGACTTATTTACAGAAAACAGGAGCAGATGGTGTGAAGTGAGTCAGAMCCACATGTGCTCCCCGTTAACCTGTTTGTTAGGAGATAAAAGGGAACTGGTTCGCACTCTTCAGTCTGTTAGTCTGAGTTARTGTGGAAGTAAAATCCTAAAAATGGGAACGACGTAAATAAAAACAGATGGAAGTGGTTGTGTTTAATATCGAGTCGATGTGATTCCATGACAACTATCTGCCGTGAGCGACGTGTCAGATTTGTCTGAAAGAAAAGGGCCCAGCAAGTTATTTTAACCATCCTGAAAGGATTTTCTACAAAAGGTCAAGAATAAGGCTTTTCAGGCTGGCACTCAGTGCTAAGAGTTTTGCAAAAGATTGCTTTAAAATAAAGAAAACCATACAGACCACCCAAAGGTGTCGGCTGTAGAAAAGGGGAGAGTAAAGGGAAACTTTCCGATCCTAAAAGAAAAAAATTGTATAGGTCCTCTGGACGGGTTCTTCTCTAATGAAACGTTTCGTCTCTTCTCCAAGAGACTTCTTCAGTCTCCCCTTTTCTACAGCCGACACCTTTGGGTGGTCTGTATGGTTTTCTTTATTTTAAAGCAATCTTTTGCAAAACTCTTAGCACTGAGTGCCAGCCTGAAAAGCCTTATTCTTGAC
>NW_013952563.1:935105-937704 GCF_001266775.1 Austrofundulus limnaeus | reverse complement strand
AAACCGACGTTCCTCTCTATCAAGAATGAGAACATCCTCATTCAACATTCAACATTCATCCAACATTCTTGATAGAAAGGAACGTCGGTTTGAGAGAGGAGTAAAAGAAGCCATTTTTTCACATGTACTCTAAAAACGTAACCCCCGCGAAAATCAGGGCATTGCTTGCCGTGTTTCCACAAACACATTTTATGCACATTTTGAAATATCGCATTAGATAAACCTAATCGATGGAAACAGCAAAATTAGAAAAAAAAGTCCTCAATTTCGTTAACATTTTAATGTCGGCTTGAGGTGGATTTTCCAAAAGAGTTAATGCTCAATAAAAAAGGGGAGATGGAAACACATTTGCTGAGTAAGTTCTGCATATCGAACATTTACCTCACATGATTGATCAGCTGATCGATGAGTTCCTGCTGTCTATGTCTTCCCAGATATTCCCATGAGAACTACATTTCTTTTCTCTGTCTCCACAACATGTAACATCATCRATACTAGTTGATATGACAGAATAATYACAACTTTCCCGATAACACATTCCTGAAAACTCTCCATTGTCCTGAGWTGTTCCTGTTAGTTAACGATCTCTATTTCCTGTTTATTACAGCCAAGTGTAACGTCAGCGTCTGAYGTAATTACAATTAATGTTGTCCYCTAAAGGGGGTGGGCTGACAACAAAACTTTGAGAACCACTGGGTTGTATTGACAGCAAAAGTTAACCGGTTWTAGAGGTGCATCCAGTGACGACTTTCTGCAAGTTTTAAGTTTTAAATCTGTTCAGTGGTTCATGAGATATTTTGCTAAAAGACAAACAGTGTTGACTCAAACTGTTWATGTTTAGGTTTTGAGTAACAAATCTTGCATGGTGAGTAGCAACAGTGCAAAAGGGCCTTTAGTAAGATACAGTTTGTGTAAAAATGACCAAATTATAACCATTTTAGTGTTTTTTTCCTTTAGATTTTTTTCAATAAGTTGCTTTTGGCAGACATTTTTGAGTGATTACTTCCTACAAGTTTTGTTGAGTGGTTCAGTTGAGTTGTTGAGATACTGTATTTCGGTAACATAAAAACATTAAAACACAAAATYATTGTTTGCTTTCACTGTTCAGTAGCGAGCAATAAACCTAAACCAAATACAAAGTATAAAAACACCGTCCTAATTTTTATATATAAGCCTCTTGTCACAGTTTGGCTCCTTTATTGGATGTAGGGTTTTCCTTTTACCAGTGCATGAAATATTGGCTGAGATTTTCTCTGCACCCTGAGACAAATCTGTGACAAAAGGAGCCAGATGATTCATCCACGAGGTGTTTTTATTTTATTTTATTTTTTTGGTCATGGAAGTGTTAGGAACAGTGAAATATAGAATAAGCACTAAATGAGCTTAGTGTCCGAATAAAGTGTCCCATTCAGGTCAATGGCTGATGTCAGGATGTGGAGATAAGCCTAAGGATTTTAGTCTAATGCCTTTAGCAGAGATARGAGATGTGATGGAGGGGGTGTGATGCCATTCATCCTGACACTGACCCGCTGCCGCTACAACTCAGCCCGTTGTTATTGCCCGACTTGTCTCCCAGGACTCCTCCGCTGTGTGGTCGGCGGTGATCGATAAGCAGTGGCGCCAGAGCGGGCCATCTTTCAACGCTACYTCCACTGCCCCCCCGCTCATCAGGGTCATCTATCCTCCGTAGATGTCTGCRCCGTCTGAAAGCCTCCTCCCAGGAGACAGGGCGGCCTCGCCTACAGATGACCACGGGCTTATAGCTGGAGGAACACATCCGTCACCTGAGCGGATCTCTTTCTATCTGCCTCTTTACACCATGTGCCAGCATTTTATTCTAYTCCCCKGAGARGGTGCGGCATATGATGCYGCWGCTGCTCGAAAGCYTCTGGAAGACATCTAATTATAGAGCTCACTCAGTGACATCACCAAGACCGTTTTCCACCAAGATGGACAGATTTGCTGTGTAACGACTTCAGCTACATGCATTCACTGTAGCATTAGTACGCGGTGCGGATGGTTTATAGAGGCAGGTGGAACTTATCCCAAAAAAATACTTATAATAAAAATAATTTTGTTTACTATAAATCTACTTAGATTGCTATGCATTGTTTTGTTCTCTGTGTTCAACTATTTAGACTCTTTAAAACTAAACAAAATGTTTTTTTGGCGATTTTTTCTCAGTTTTTTTTTTACTTATTTAATGTTATGGGGTTGGACAAGTCAACACCCACATCATTATGCATAGAGTTAAACCATAGCGTGCCCACTGTTCGCATCTGTGACAACATGGAGGAGCAGATATGTGGCCACAGGGGCTGTGTCCAAAATGGCAGGCCGGGTCCTCCGAAGGACCCAGCTAACCCGGTCGAGGTGGGCCGGGTCCTTGGTAGACTGGAAAAAAGTGTTGTGTGAATTTGGACGGTCTAGCCTCTCCTCCACGTCGTACGTCATGTCATCTAGCAAACGAGATGACGCTAAACAGAAGCACAATTAGATCAAAATTAGAAAAATATCAATTTGTAAGCATTATTAATATCACAAAACAATAAAATTAACTTCAAGTTAACATTTGAAGAACTAATGGACACATCGTAGG
>NW_013952563.1:931067-934509 GCF_001266775.1 Austrofundulus limnaeus | reverse complement strand
GTATATAACCACTTTAAAAATATAATGAATAAGACTAATCATGTTTGGAAACCATAAATCCAACATGGTGCCCAAGCCCAACTAGATCTGTGTCACAAACATTTTGTAATATTTCTACAATAAATTAATATAATTATTGATTTTCAGTACTATGTAGCCAACTAAGAAAACTTTAAGTCTTGTCCTTTTTTCCTCTTTGACGCGGCTTCTTCTGTGGTTTGCAGGCCGGCACCTCTTCTTCAGTGGTAAACAAACCACAGACAACAGAAGCGATTCTGCCCCCAGCAGTTCATGTATTGCAGTCACACATGAGCATTTTCGGGGTAAACAATACGATGCGTTAGTACGATGCGTTGACATTAAAATGCCGCGTCAACTTATTTTTATAATCAGSGTTGTCAATTACGTAGACTAATCGTTGCCGCCCTGTGAAGCACGAGACAACTTTTAGTGAGAAACWCTTTGCTTAGAAAGAGCTACAATTAACAACAAAGGACACTGTGCCATCCCTGACTTTCTATCRTAAGCTGAACAGACACTATAAGGGCTGAAAAAGAAAAGGCAGGAGGAGAACAAAGAATGGTGGGCAATGAGATGGACAGGGTGAGGGGAGCAGGGACCCAGATCTGCCATGCACCGCTGCTCTCTTCATACGAGATAATTTATTRAAACAATAAAAACCAGACTTGTGCTGAAGGTTAAGTCAACAATAAAGCTGACAGCGAGACAGAAAGAGGAGCCCCAACACTGAGACGCCATCAAGCAAACAAACAATACAAACACTTTGTTATGTCAGCGTCCGCCGTGTTATCGCCGCTGAACTCTTCCGGAGGAGTTAATTGCTTCCTTTGAAACTCAGACACRGCCATATTTTTCATCATTAGCCTCTAAAACCTCTCATGAATCACTTRGCTGCATCAAAACCTTAAAGGTGTTTCTGCTGAATCCTCTGGATCCGAGACAAAATTTAGACTCAGACCTGCAACCATGACGTATTTGGAGGAAATTAGTAGCCGAACGAGCATCTTAACTTTGACAAAGACATGCAAAATAAATAAATAAAATAAAATAAAAAGGTTCGGCACTCAATCCAGCTGCTGTAAAACTGCCCTCACCTCGGACACTCCTCATCCGTCTCCTGACATCACTCGTTCCCACGAGGAGGCTTAATTGGATAATGAATCTCTCCCTCCTCCCTCCTACAGGAGAYGCAGTAGATGGAGAGGTTGCTGGTTAAATTATGAGCCGGGGACATACTGCATCATGGGAGGTGTGAGATGTTAGTGTGGGTAAATGGATGCAGCCTTTCAGATAAGAAGCAACACAAGTCAATTAGGAGCCAAAGGACGTATAATTAACTTTCTCAAGGGGGTCAGTTAATGAAATCCACTCTAGCCAAACAAGTTCTTTAACTGCAGATGGATCTTACCCATAAAAATAAATACTAGCAAAATATCTCATGAGCCAGTGGACGGATTTTGATAAAACTTTCAGAAAACAACCATGGARTAAGCAGTCTACAACTAACCAACTGATTCAAAATGGCTTTCCTTGGGAAACACATAAAATGACCAAACCAGACRATTTTACTGATACTGCACTAAAATTTGGCGTGGTAGTAGTTGAGAGTAGTTGACACTTTGACAAAAAAATGTTTGCCTGTTAGTAAARTATATCATGAACCACAGTAATCACCATAGGCACATTTAAAACTCATTAACTTTAGAAGGTATCACATTCTGGGGATTCTCAGAACGAAAGGACTCTGGATGCAGATTCAGAGTCTGAACTCAAAGGGTCTTTATTCAGAGGTTTCCAAAAACTCACAGGAGGGAGGACCATCTCAGCCCAACACTAAACAATAACACCACATGAACTGGTGTCATGAGCGACCACCACACGTACACTAACACCCAGCGGTGATGGTAAACTACGGTCCCACAAGGAAAACAGAACACAAGACTGAGAACTAATTAACCGAGGAGAAAACACCTGGAARTAATCAACAGAGGACAGACAGCGAGAACTGGAAGACGAGGAACACAAAAACTGAAAAAAAGACTCAAAGGTAAGTCCAAAAAACATCACATTACGACAGAAGTCAACCTAAGTCAATATGGTATCACACATAAACAATAGGCAACACAGAAACGACTAAACCTCGCTCACTTTTACAGATACTGAGCTAAAATCTGTGTTAAAGCTGAGATTCATTCTCAAACACATACTCTGAGCCTGACATCTAACTTCCTGTTTCCTCTGTCCCAATGGATGTCAAAATAAAAGCGTCAAAACTTACAACATTACAAAGTAATTTCAAAATAAACTTCACCTTTAAAACATTATGAATAACTCAGTGAGGGCATAACAGGTGTACCCCCACCTCACTGAAGTAAAAGTCAGAAGGAATGTGACATAAGAGTGATCATCAGATATGTATCCAATTTAGTACCAGGTTCTAAATAAAAGAAATGTGTTTTTATAATCATCATGTAACRTTTAAGTTCTAACTCAGTAAGTACTCCGTATTAGTGAGTATCGAAACTGAAGTATTCGTACTCAGTTTAAGAAAAATTGGTATCGGGACACCCCTAGTCAGTATACTTATCTCTTTTAAAATGTCGTCTATGTTTGGTTTACTGATGTAAAGTCCTTTAAAATTTATTGAAAAAAGGTATTTTTGAAAAAAAAACTTTCAAAATTCATTCATCTAACAAAAGTCAGAAAAATCCCATTTCTGTCAGTGTGCCTCGTCCTCTGTCCTGTGGCGGCAGTGATCAGGACAGCCAACATAATCAAAGTGTGCTGGGAAAGATGACATCACGTCACGCTTCAGTCAAACGAACATGGCAGATAAATGCCCACAGCCTGTACTCTGACATGTCTGAACGGACAGACGGAGGAAGCGCACAGACACAGCAGCAAGGACTGGAATCAATAGCCCAGTATGCACCACACACTGGGATTGATGTCTTGTGCTTTTGATTCAATCATGTCTGGGCTTCCTGCAAAAATATTTTATCATAATGACCACAAGGAGCCTCAGAATCAAAGACAACGTTTTGGATTAGAGTTTTGCAAACACCCAGAGTAATGTACAGTACTTATTCTAAACACGTGAAATCTTTGTTAGAAAAGAGACTTCTTAAAGCAAATTTCCAGATGGAGCTCCGGTTTTGCTGTGCATGTCTATCTGTGTGAGAATGTATTTTGATGGTCTGCTATCCTTGTAAGGACATTTTCTAAGGTCCTCACAGGAGACAACCCCATTTGTGGGTCAGAGTTAGGTTTAGGATAAGTTAGGGTTAGGCTACAGAAATGGCCGGTAAATCAATGGAAATCAATGGAAGTCCTCACAAGGACTGCAAGACAGACACGTGTGTGTGTGTGTGTGTGTGTGTGTGTGTGTGTGTGTGTGTGTGTGTGTGTGTGTGTGTGTGTG
>NW_013952563.1:928963-931041 GCF_001266775.1 Austrofundulus limnaeus | reverse complement strand
GTGTGTGTGTGTGTGTGTGTGTGTGTGTATATACTTGTTTTTGTTACCTATTTCGGACCGTTTCCAGTTTACACACCTATCTTGTCAAGACCATTAGTTCTAATGGGACCAAAGACTGGTCCTAATATGGTGGAACTCCATTTTTGGGTTGGGGGTTGGGTTTAGGACTAAGGTATGAATTGAGTTTAGGTTATTTTTAGGGTCAGGTAATACCTGTGAGGTTAGCCTTAGGGTTGGTGGTCAGGGCTAGGATATAGAAATTACTGGAAATGAATGGAAGTCATGAACGGTCCTAATAAGGATAGAAGTACAAACCTGTGTGTGTGTGTGTGTGTGGCCTTGTTTTTCCTACACTGTGGGGACAATTTTCTCGAAAAAGCAGCCTCGTGGGGATCGAACGTGCATCACGGGGACCAATGCCTGGTCCCCATGGGTCTAAATGCAAATTACGGGTGGGGGGGTTAGGTTTAGGACCTGTGAGGTTAATTTTAGGGTAAATGGTCAGGGTTAGGATATAAAATTTCCAAAAAATTAATGGAAGTCAATGCCCGGTCCCCACGGCGATRTACAAACCAGACTCTGTGTGTGTATGTGGCCACAGAGGAGAAAAAAGGAGGAAGCGCTCCAGCTCCTCACTCCTCACTTCCACTGCTACTTTCTGACAGTTTTCCAGAGTCCGACCATCCAGTGACTGTGCAGAGCAATGACCCGAGCAGAGAGAACAGCRCACGGTGCTGGCCAGCTAATTCTCATCCTGCAGCCTTTCTTCTTGTTGGATAAACTGCAAAGCAAATGTGGCCCTGGAAGCATGAACAATATGAAGTCCTCCGCYGACTAATTTGAGGCGCCGGCAGAGAGTGAGGAGGAGAGGAGAGAGCAGGGCTCAAGGTGAACGTGGAGGAGTTCTAATCATCTCCAAAACTGGTCTGTATCCAGTCTTTAGTCGTTATCTCCCCTAATTGGCTTAAAACCGACAAGGACAAGAGAAGCTGCAAATAGTTTTTAAACTGTAAAAAGCACAGACAGCCTCACTCGACCTTCAGCACAAATTTATCAACTGTTGCTGAGCTCAAATAACAGCAAAAACATTTAATTGTATTTATTTTCTTTAATGCATTTACAAAAAGCCTAGCATACCTTAAAGTAAYGCATMTCACCTGCTGACTTTTGTGCCTGARTTTCTAACTACATATTTCGCTAACAGTAAGCAAAGATGTTATACAGAACTCAGAGTATGTGTTATAAATGACTCTCAGCTACTACCACATTATGTTTGATGGATGGTTGGTACTGAGCTTCCTGTGACAGTTTCACAATAAAAGCTTTGATGTGGTTTACCACTGTTTTATTTTTCTTCGTCGAGCGCCAGTAGCTTTCTATGGCCCAGCTGCAGGATAATGAGAGTAAACAAGACATCAACTACATCGAATTAAACAAAAAAAAAAGCTCATAATCGGCTGTTATCTGCACATTCTCACTGTTACACATTTCTCAGTAGGTTTGCCCATTGTTGTGGGGACTTTATGAATGAGAATACGTTTATTATCATTATACCAGGTAGACCCTACTYTGCGGTGCTACAGACAGACATTATAAAAACAAAACAGTTACATCCAACAGACCTTATGTCAGTAAACAACGTTCAATTTCACACAAAGGTTTCAGAGCAAAAATGTAATATTGCCCATATATCAGTGAAAAATAAAAAGTAATAGTAACGGTAAAATATTGCACAATCCCATGTTTTGTTTAAAATTATTTTAAAAGAGCTTATAATAAGTTATTTAGTGCCCTAACTGTAATGGAGTAAAAGCTATTCCTGAGCCAATTGGTCCTTGTTTTAATGATTATTTTTGAAGATTATTGGTCCAATCTGTGCATTCAAACCTTAGTTTAAACTTAATAAAAACTGATGGTTTACACTTGTCATGAGTTTTTGGCGTGCAGGCACAACAAAGTGAAGGAAATTTTCTTAGTGCAGCCAGAAGAATTTATTTATAACTTTGGCCCAAATTTACCATGGAACTGTGATTGTTTTATGTGGGAGCAAATTTCCAAACCAAATAGCACTTTATAAA
>NW_013952563.1:917386-928915 GCF_001266775.1 Austrofundulus limnaeus | reverse complement strand
GTATTGACTCAGGGGGGCTGAATACTTTTGCACATCGCACTTTTATTTCTAAAAAATGTTTTGATTCATGTAAAATTTTGCTTCCACTTCACAATTGTATACCACTTTGTGTTGGTCTTTCACATTAAATTCCAGTGAAATATATTTATGTTTGTGGTTGTAATGTGACAAAATATGGAAAAGTTCAAGGGGTATGAATACTTTTGCAAACCACTGTATAAATTGCTTCTAAGTTATAAAGAGTCTCAGGAGAAAGAACGAAGGTAGAGGAGTAATCTGATGCACTGCTGCCTTCAAAGGAGGACAGGCTGGTAAGGACAGGTATAATCAGACATTATTATATCTACCAAGAAATAATCAATAGGTATAAACTTCAGTTGTCATTTTACACTCAGGGTAATAAAAACATTATGGTTGTCAGCCATTATCTACTTGTTCTCAGRATGACTACTCCTGGTCTAAATGCTGAAAGGTGAGAAGTCTCCTGATAAAACGGGCAGAAAGATTTCAGAGTGCACCATGTGGACTTGAGACCAGTCCTGGATGTCCCCCGCCCCTCACACAGTGACTGCTGGACATGAACAACAGAGACCCCTCTGTGACCYGGAAAGGATGGACTCAGTGATGGTCTATGTAATCTTCAAACAAAATTMAGCAAAGTCTTCCTGAGGAATTGCTTTTTTTAACATATACATGTATTGAAAATCAAAAAGTATTTTTTCAATAAGCCCGATAATACATAGTATATTGATTAATAAAAAAGCAAAACATGTTCTTTCGGCAAGACTGTTTCTCTGAAACTGCTGATTTTAGTTTTGTAGAAGGGATAACTGAGCACTGATGTTTCTCTACAGAGATTAGTCAACTCATGGAGAGAAAAGCAGCTCCAGCTGGGGAATTACTGTAAATACTAGAAAAGCTGCACAGCTTCAAATAAATTACTGTAAATGAAAAGAAATGTGTTCAAGTGAACTCTACCCAAATTTAACATCAAATCCAGGTSCAGATTAGATTTTATTTGGGTCTGGATTTGGATCGCAGTCCACCATTTGCTTGGCCCTGGTCTACAAGACACAACATGTCACTTCCTGATTTAGAAACATAATCCTGAACCTGATTTCTCCCTGATAAAATCAGAGGTTTTTAAAGCAGCTTTAGGGCGTGCCTCCRTTAAGACAGGGAGCTCCCTGTGAGAAAATATTTCTCTGGTTTTCTGCATGATGTGTTCGTGACAAAMGGCCATATTTAGACGGAGCAGCAAGAACCACCAGTATCTGAAATAAAGACAGCAGATTGCGGACACCTGCTAAACGTGATGAGAGCGTTTGTTCCAACGGATAATTATTCACTCTGAAGATGAGTCCAAAATGCACTAAACATGAAGCAAAAATGAGGTGCTGCACATTTTTTTGTGAATACAGGCCTGTCTATTTTCTCAAATGCTTAATTATGAGGCGGCRCGGTGGCTCAGTTGGTAGAGCTGATGCCTCTCAGCAAGATCACTGGATCGAATCCTGGCCCGAGGACCTTTCTGGGTAGAGTTTGCATGTTCTCTCCATGCATGTGTGGGTTTTCTCCAGGCACTCCGGCTTCCTCCCACAGACCAAAAACATGACTGCTAGGTTAATTGATAACTCTAAATTGTCCCTAAGTGTGAGTGAGAGAGTGAATGGTTGTTTGTCTCTGTGATGGACTTGCGACCTGTCCAGGGTGTACCCCGCCCCTCACACTGTGACTGCTGGATATGGGCACCAGTGACCCCCGTAACCCCAGAAAAGGAGTAAACGGGTATAGATAATGGATGGATGGCTTCATTATGAACAGGAAGTGGCAGAATGATGACTGAATTTTTACCGTATGTGTTTGTATCTCATGGACCAATGGAATAACTTTGATGAAACTCTCAGAAAGTAATCATTAGCTGCGCATTTACAATGGATTGACACTTGGAATTATCCCAATCCAAGATGGTCGGCATCATTAAGTGACATGAAAAACTAATGCTGGGCATAGATAAAAGATTTGAATCTCAATTAATCTCAAAATATTTTTTGAGAAAATGGTGATTAATCTCAAAATTTTAATGTCTTTTTTTCAAGCGGTTTCAGGTACTGTTTTATATTAAAAAAAGGTTCAATGCATTTTTTGTTTGTTTTTCTATTTTTTTAAATTTTTATTCTTTTTTTGCATCCAACCTCATCTGCAGACCCCTAACTGGGGTCAGTGGTGTGTTTTGAATTTAAGGGATACTTCAGGCTCAAACTCTTCTTGTAAGAAGAGCGTTGCCAGACATCACTTCTATCCAGTCCGCCGTCAGGAAGACTTTTAAAATAAAAATGCTCTGTAAAAGTCTAGTGCCGTTCTCCCTGTTGCTGTTCTTACTGCTCATTTTCTGACAGGGTTCATGTGAGCGGTGCCTGGCTCAACAACAAAGGCTCTCATTGGTCGAAACATACAATGACGCCATCTAAAGACAATAGTGATCAAGATCTCCCCCTTGATCACTGAGTTTGTCTGTGTTCATCTCCATTGAGCAACAGACTTCAAACTAAAAAAAAAATAAACGAACAGCATTGATGTGCATTAAAATTCTTGTCACTGTAAAGCATCGTAACATTTTAAAGATGGCAACCAAGGCTGATCACTCTCAGCCAACACAAAAATGGCTCAGACTCGGTCAGATTTATGATAATGGGCTAAATTTTGTCTGGTAGTAGCAGAAAGCCATTTCCAGAGTATCTTCTGAGATCACGAGATCATGCATATCATCGACTGAAAGGTTTGATATAAATGCCTAAAAGTGTGTCCCTTTTCATGAAAGGATAATCTTATTTTAAAAAGAAAAATATGCAATCTTTCAAGAAATGCTATATTTTCAGACAACCAGACAAGTCTATCAAGAGCAATTTGCCTTGATAATGAATGTAAATTCAAATAAATGTTCTGTGAGTGTCCTCTGTAACTCCTTTAGGATTTTTATCCTTCCTCTTGGCCTCGACATTTACACGGTTATCAGCGGAACAGGGTTTCTTCTATTTTTAGTATGTGACGTAAACACAGGAAAAATAGAGCTGTTTTTTTATGAACAGGAGTCCATAAATTCATGAGCTAAAGAGAAACAAATATCAACACTTATGTGAAGTGGCAGATCTTATTTTCTCTCCGCTGTAGAATAAATCAATAACCGGAGCCGGTCGGAGCCATCGACAGCAGAAAACTGCTTACTCTTCCTTTCAGAGATATGTAATCAATCCTAGCCAGAGGATAGCTACAGTCCTTTCCAAACTAAGTGGGGAAACGGTGAGATTACTGGCTCCGTGGCATTTATAAATCGAGCCCAACAAGAAGAGGACCACCAAGAGACTCCCGGTCAACGTAATTACACCAGCAGGCCAATAAATCTGAGCCACAGATCTTTCACGGTACTCTGCAATAAATTTGGCTTCTTTCCTTCCTCCAGCTTCCTGAGCTACAGACGAAAACACTAATGTTTTTATAGTTGTCTAAAGGGGGAGAAGGAGAAATAAAATAAAATACAAAAAACACTGCCCTTGGTTGCTACAAATCTCTGCAGCATTTTTTCCTTCTGGCCAAGCTGAGTCAAGGCAGTGATTTATATCCGCCCTTCCTCTGACTCATACACATGGCAGCATGGCACGCTGTGGAGGAAAATCTATACTTGGTATCCTTGACATAGGTAAGGGTGAGGCACGCTTAACTTTATCTTTAGAAAACATGAAGGTTACAAGATCTGCTTAGGAGACCAGAATTAATTTTGGGCTGCATGTTTCGTCCCTGAGGAAACTCACCAACGACAAATGTCAGACAAATAAAAGGACGACACTGGGGCCTGGAGAAATATCTTACTGATCTGCAGACAATAACACAACCCAAGGATAAGTGAGTCTCTTGTCCTGTTTCGGGTGCTCGTGTCCTGAATGCACACAGCTTTCACAGCATACAAATCTTGACCTGGACTTAACTCGTCCTGTCAGGGTCGCGGGATTTTCTGAAGAACAAATTAACTTGGAAAAGCAGCTGATGTCTCTTCTGTTTAAGGTGTTGCATTTTAAAATCTTGTATTTTAAAGAACTGGATAAACATTAAGCTAAGTGCGCATTCATCTTAATTCATCCAGTGTTTCCCCAGATGCTTCTAGTGGAAGAAAATAATGGTGTATTCTTTAAACTTCTCTGGGGTTAGTTTTATTAAAAGTATAAAATTGGTTTTAAACAGGCTTAGTTTTATATATATATACAGTGGCCGAAGAGAAAGTGGCCAAAAGAGCTACACATCATTAGAATAACATGTAACTAATAGTATTATTATATTTTCCCTTCTGTCATCATGACTCTTGCAACACTCCATCTGCTTCATTATCTCGACCTCTATCTGAAGCAGTGAGGGGCCGTCTGATTGGGCAAATAAATCTGCACATGTAGAGCATGAATGCACAGCTCTTGCAACAGACTACATCCATTTTAAAATTATTTTAAGCCTGATGCTGAAATAGTTGATTATCATTAATCTATACTATGGTAAGTGCCTCATATGGACAATTTATACAAAAAAGGTAAATTATTATTATGTTTATGACCAATTAGCAAAACCTGAACTTCAGCTCAGATGCCTCATATTTTTCTCAATCACTGAGACCATTACATAAGATTTGGAAAAGAGACACACCTCCCTATAGAAAGACTCCCAGCTGACAAATAGAGTAAAAACCAAAGTATGAGGTCAAAGGTACATATAAGATAACCTCTTCGGACGTTTACCCTACAGTCTTTGAGACATAAAATAAATTTGAAGCTTAGTTCTTGAAAAAAATCAGAGGTTTCTTTATTTGCTCAATAAATGTCTCTGTTAATAAAAGTGTGTGAAATAAATGTACATGTGTCTTCCTCTAATTGACATGGACAGTACCACTAAATAGGCGAACAGGTTGTTCCGTGTTGACGCTCCCACCGGCAGTTCAGAAGTCACAAACAGAGACGCTCTCTTACCGCGCTCAAACACACTTTCAAAGAGCAATCAGTGCAGGATCAAAAGAGTTGTGGACAAAAACACGACTGCTCTGTGATGCGCTCGTCACTCGAGCTGCTGCTGAGTCGCAGGACTTTTGTCCCTTAKTACAGTATATTGCAGAGAATAAAATCAGTCATGTACATCCTTTAAAGGTTTTAGTTTAAAATAATCTGAGTCCTATGGTCATATCCATGTGTTGGATAATTTTATCTGGTATTTGTGCCAAAGTTTTCCTCCTCTGTACGTTTATACAGTGGAGCTTGCAGGAGTTGGCTTTACCATTTCTGTCACTACCTCGCTTGGAGGTACAGAGGTGGGGTGTCTGTCAGAGACCTACATTGTTCTCAAATAGAAGACATTTGGCAGAACCAGAACTCTTCCAAGAGCTTGTCACCTGACCAAACTCTTTGGCCTCAGTTGTAAAACATTATGACTGCAGGAAAACCCGTAACACAGAAAAGACACAGAGACCGGATTAGAGCGGACCGGTTTGAATGGAATTCTGCTGAACATCTGTGGTGAGATCTGAACATGACTGTCCATCCAAAGTTCTTACCATTCTGACTGAGTTTGAGAGGATTTATAAAGAGCAGCAGAAAATACCCCAATCCAGGAGTGCAAAACTTGTCTTAAACCCAAAAAGGACACGAGGCTGTAATTCAGGAATAAAGGTGTTTCAACTGAACACTAAATCATCTGAATACACGTGCAAACATAATATTTCAGTTGTGTTTTATGTAATTTTTTTTATATTTCACCCTGTCATTATGGAGTATTGATGAAGATTTATTAGAAAAAAAGGCTAGTTTAAATTAATGTATCATCAAGCTGTGACAAAATTACAAGAAGTGAATGAGGTCTGAACCCTTTGACTTCATTGTAACTTCCTGTCATGAATTGCAGTCCAGAAAGATACTGATATGCTGCGCATCAATAATGCAACGCAAATTAGTTTTTGATATGCAGCCCAAAAAAAACTTCCCATCAGGTGTCTCCGTTTGGCTCTAAATCCCTGTTTTTCTTAATGACGGTGATAAAAAAAAGGAAAGTTCTAGATGGAGCTGATTAATTCTGACTGCAGCTCATCTGGAAGAGAACACGAAAAGAGCGCAAAGAATAATAAGTACGGAGTAAAAAAGTCAAAACCTGGGAAAAACAAAGGTGACATTCTCTGCCTGTAACCATGTTAGCATCAAATCCTCCCCTCTGCCATCTTGAAATAGCTAAAGCATACTATTAACCTTTGTGATAATGGTTCTGAGCCCTCGCGGGTCCTGAAAACCGTGCAAAGCTCCGTCTGCCTCGTGCACATTGGGATGCATCTCTAATCCTGCCCTACACTGCAGGGAGCAGCACAAAATGCACCTGAGCAAAACAAATCACCCCTTTTGTTGTTTCCAGACATTAGCCGAATCCAGAAATATCAGATATCTCAATTAGCGTTTGTAATAAAAGTGGGATTAGAGTCCTGCTGAAGCTTTTCCAGAAGAAATACGACCCAAGAGACAGTTTTTTTTATCAACAGACAGTGTAAACTGTGGCACCCCAGGGCAGTACACCTTTCACAGGATTAACTGAGGAGGTTCTCATACAATTGAACCCAAATTGCCTTAAACTCTGAACGTGTGCAGAGACTGCCAAGTGTAGACGGTTGGATTTTTGTGATAAAACACTTTCTTTTACATGAACAGCCAAAGTGCTCATCTTGCTCTATCCAATCAAAAGTGCAGAACTATTCAATTCATTAAAAAAATTAAAGAAACGCAGATGGAGAACCAATCTGACTAATCAGACCTGCAGCCTACTCAGATTAGCAGCATCACAGGAGGCTAAGTTCATAWTGATCTGACAAGCAGACTGTGTCACAGCAAAGCCAAGGAAAAGCCACAGATCTCAACGAATATGGGRGTGAGAAAGCTCCACTCAGAGAGAAGAAAAACTAAAAGAGGGGGTGGGAGAAAGACCCTCCTATGGATTTGTGGAGGGGCTAAGCTGCCTTCGGGTGCTACGTGGCCAGCCTGCACTGCCAAGGCGAGATGGATTGGGCTTATCTCGGCACACACAAGCAGCCCCACTGGCAAAAAGCACCATGGCATGGCTGTGGGTGCTGTTGCCTGAGCGTGACCAATTGGTCTTCCTCTAACTGACATCTACAGACATTCGCCCTCCCAAAAGTTCAGCACATTGCTGCACTGCTACGTCCATTCGTTTCGGTTTCAAGATTGATTTCAATACAGTTTCAAGAAACTTGTGCTTATGGTGGATCTCATTCCAGAGGTGTCCCCTTTTCTGTCAATGTTATTTTAGTGAAACTTTTGGACAACACTTAATGATGTACCTCCATGGCTGATTCACTTTACAACCAATTTAATTCAAGAYGGCTGCCACAGCTAACTGACCTTAAAAAATCACAAATATTTGACAAAAATTGTGATGATAATGGTGTAGTAACCAAAACTCATTCACAACTAGGCCTGTCATGATAGGCAATAAATCAATTTAAAGCATTATTAATTAATATAGCCAATATGGTTTCCGCACGTCAAGGTCAACCATGTCTGCATTAATTTTATTCACTGAACAAACACGTGCTGCTTTGAACAAAGGTCAAGTAACTGGTGCTGTATACTGTATATTGATTTTCGTAAAGCGTTTGACACAGTTGATCATTATACTCTCTTACAAAAGTTGATTTCTTTTCAACTTTCATCATCTGCAATACAAATGTTTTCCTCTTATTTGACTGRTAGGTGTCAGGTTGTGAAACATGGAAGCTCTGTGTCCGGGTCTCTGCCCTGTTCCGTGGGAGTTCCACAGGGTAGCATACTGGGCCCATTGCTTTTCCTATTATACATAAATGACCTTCCAAAAATATTGAAGTATTCAAATATTTTAATGTATGCTGATGATTCTGATCTTTTTTTGTCTGATTTCAATATTGAATCTATTAATAGTCAGTTACAAGCAGATCTTTAGACATTTCATGGTTTGCTTCAAGATAATCTTTTGTCAATTAATGTTAAAAAAACTGTGTGCATGTACAGTATTTTTCCTCACCTAGGAGACATTTCAATATAACAAATAAACTCACTTTTTTAAGCAAACCCCTTGGTATTGTCACTACCTACAAATATCTTGGAATTACTTTGGATTCTCATTTGACTTATCGTGATCATGTACAAGTCTTGGAGTTACTTCAAGCTGCAGAACTGGAAGAACATCTGGATTCAGCCTCACAAACACAGGATCTCTTGGACTCTGAGACCCCCAACAGGACAGCAAGTAGCATGCCCCCTCCTGGATTTTACTAACAACATGAAAGAACCTGGTGAGATTAAGATCAAATAAACACTGTATCCAAATCCAGCTAACTCTCATCTTCCAGCCCCTCACACTAAACCAAGATCTACAAARATTCACAGAGCCCCACCACCACCTCTGACCCTTCCATATATGAAAACAGACAAGCCTGTTTGTGTTCAAGATGATCCAAAGACTTTTGTGTAATAACTATGTTTTGGGGTTAGTAATTACTGTGGGAGGAATAAAAATTGAATTACTGGGGTTGGGATTTCAGAAAAGTACATATACAGTACTTAGGTTTATGTTGACATGTTTTTAAAAATACATTAAAGAGTTATTTTTTTGTTTTATTGATCATTTAATTGTTGATTTAATGATCAGATGGGGGAGATGTTATGGAACTAATACTTTTATGTTTAAGCCAGTAATTCATGACATCCTTTTATGACCTAGGTTTTCATGACATGCTGTTCATCTGCAGATAGAATGATTGAAGTCAGAACAAGATTTGCTAACAACAGTCATTCTTAGATATCACTTGTGTTTATCTTTGTGTTTTCCGTTGACCTTGTATCAAATCTTGCTAGGATAACATAATGGTGTTTATTGATGTTTGTATGAGGCCTCTCGAGTGAGTGACACAGTGGACAGAGTGGAGTGACAGAGAGAAGCAGAGGCACAGAGACAGGGCAGGTTGTTCTCTGTGTTTCCTGTTGTTGCAATAAAACTCAGCTGATCATCCCATAGAGTACCTTCATTCTTGGACCACGTATTTCTGTCTTTGTTAAATAAATATTGCCATAACAAACATCTTCCCTGTGTTAAATTGCTCCTTGAACAACAGTTGATGGCTAGTCCAAACGCACCCAAAGAAGTACTACACTTTTTTTAAAAGTTTGTTTCTTTTTACATTGTTACAGTATTTATATACAATTGTATGATTATTTGCAAGTACAAATAGTAGCAACAACAGTAACAAATTGTAGTACCTCCAGTGCTTCAGCATTACATTTTTGTGTTGTAGGCATGTAATGATTCATGTAATTGTGCCGACCATCATGGTACAAATATTTGGGCCAGGTAGCACAAGGACCAGACAACAGGTCACAGGTCAATAGCATTGTCAAATGTGTAAAGATCTTTGAAAAAGCAACTGTTGAAGATTTGAGTCGTTTTAAGATAACAGTCCACTTTGGTCTTAGTCCAAAGCTGATGGCTAGCCCAAACACAGCTATTTGGGCTATTTCTCCTAACTGGAATCATTCCAAGAGCTACTGCTCATATCTTTTCCACAGAATTCTACTTCAAAATAGCCAGAATACACCTTTAACTACTACAGATTTTTATTCAACAAAAGTGTTCTGGGACAAAGATGCCTCTTTAAGACTGCAGGACAAGGTTGGTGCTGTCTGCCTGTCCTTGAGATAAATTACTGGTCTCGCTGCATCCCTTGGTCAGACACACAAGAAATGCATCAAAGGATAACAAGAAAGGGGTTTTTGGAGATGGAGAGAGCAAGTAAAAGAAAGAAAGGGAGTGAAGCTTTCAGAAAAAAAGAAGAAATAAACGGGAGTGTGAAAGCAGGCAGTTCTTCCTCCTCATCTGCAGTGACATGCTGGGATAGCTCTCCCTCGGCACCCTCACCACAAAACCTTCAGGAGGGACAGAGAAACAGCTCGCCTGAGTGCTTTTACCCAGAGTACGAATAAAATCTGTCTCCATATAGTTAACATYGGAGCACAAAGCACCTTGAATGGGACCCACAGGTGCCGTTTAAAAGCACAGAAGGCAGGCCTGCAAAATCAACATTGCATGTAATGTGAAAAGAACTCAGATTCTAGTGCGCTTGTTGTAGATGGATACATGTATGTGATATAAACTGTCCAACCCCAAAACAATCTCACCACCTTGATTTAACGAAGTGAATAGGTGAGATAATTACATTTCAGCTGACAAGTTATTTAACCCTTGCTGATGCAGTGAGCAGCTATTTTGTTAAACAACCATGTTAAAAATATGCTGAGGTCAAGGAAAAAATGTTAATGTGTTTCAGAATGGACAAATTATCGGCATCAAGCAGAGAAAACATTTAAGGAAATTGTTGAAACTAAAAACTGTCCAACAAATTATTAAAATTTGGAAGGACAGTGGGGAAAATATTCTAAGAAGGAATGTGGTAACTTTTACTTGTAGTTGAGTAGATTTGACCGTGATTATCAATACTTTTACTCAAGTACTAGAGTTGAGGATTTTGTCCACCACTGTCAATGAGAAAGGAACTCAAAGGATTGGGAGTACATAGCTGTGTAGGTGTAAGACAACCACTTTTTATTGAGGTCAATTGAAAAAAAAACTGTTTAAATATGCTTGGGAGCATAAAGTTTGAACTCTGGAGCAATAGAAGAAGKTCATGTGGTCTGAGGAGTCCAGGCTGACCCTGATCCAGAGTGATGGGTGCATCATGGTAAGAAGAGAGGCAGGTGAAGTGATGCAGTAATGATGATGAAGTTTTTCGATTCTAACTAATTAAAAATGTGAATCGATACGTAAAAATGAACGAATTGATTTCATTGTTATTGTACAACAGTAAGTTATGTCTTTAAGACAAATTCAGTTTGATACTTGATAAGTTTTGGTCGTAAAAGGATTTGTGATTACATTTTTATTTATTGTAAAGTTATATTCTGTAACTAAGACAACAGACAGTGACAGTTTTGACACAAGGACAAAAAGGCACACTGCCCTGCATGTTTTAGAGGTTTCCCTGCTTTGACACACCTGATTCAGATGAATAACAGGCTTTTGTTGAACTGCAATCAGTTACCAATTGAAATCAGTTGTGTTGAAGCATGGGAAACCTCTGAAACATGCAGGGCAGTGTGCCTTGAGGACCAGGGTTGAAAAAACACTGGGTGACATAATGGCTGTAATTTATTTTGTAAAAAAAATGTATTTGTGAACTTAAAATCGATATTTGATTCGGGGCTTGAGTGGATCGTTCCATCCCTACAAAAGATTAATTGGGCTGTAATTGTCAAAGAGGGTTCAGGGAGCACGAGACATCATTTTCACACATGGACTGGCTCCACAGAGTCCAGACATGAACCACATTAATGCTGCGTTCACACCGAACGCGATTTCAGCTTCAAAATCGCAGCCAACGCTGAAGTTTGAAGCTTGTGCACTTTGAGGTCAGAC
>NW_013952563.1:901944-915904 GCF_001266775.1 Austrofundulus limnaeus | reverse complement strand
CTGTTGGACTTGTCTGACTCCTGGGGCTGGAATCTGATATGCCAGCACCACTTTCCATCAAAGACATGGAAGATTTATATATACATTTGGATTTATGATGATCTGGATTCCTGCTGATCAGCGGAGGGGGGTTCCAGATTTATCGAAAAATGATAGAAACCCTGACAGTGGCTCGGGCCTTTGAGGAGCTGTCGGGTGCACTTGAAGGATTCTGCCGGGCTGGAAGCACAAAGACTCTCAACTGGGGGGGAATAATTTGCAAACTGGATGTGAGTCTGAAGAGGATCGTAACCCAGGAGCGAGCCTCCAGCATGTATAGATTTCATCTGGGTGACGCTTCAGATGGTGAGAGGTGAGGTAGACCCCAAATTCGGCTGATTGGGTTTTTTTGCCACTTCAGAGATTCAGTTAAGACATTTCAAACGCAGCAGGAAATTCAAGGCTGTTTTGTTCCAAAATAATCAGATTATCTTTTTTTGGCTCCCAGTGGCATGGCCTTGACAGCAGTGTTTATCTCAATCTCCCCAGGATGGAATGTCAACATTCGTTCCCACCCCCATCACTGGTGTTGGACCCGGCCTTGGAACTCAGTTGACTGAGGAGGAGGAAAYTCTGAACTCTAGCGAACTCAGCCGAGACGATAATATATGTGACTCTGGACTCTGGAGGGGGCCAGGGTTGGGTCCTAGTATGGACCYCCCTCCCTCAACGTCGCCTACTCCTCTGAACCCACCCCATCTTACCTCCCCCTTTTGTGTTGTTTGACCCCCAACCCCCTCCCTTCTTTAGCTGCCTTGCACTGATGCGGTGGGTTTTTTTAAGCGTATGATTCTATGTTTCTTTGTAAAACCCAGGATCAGAGTTTCTTCTTTTAACTCRCCTTTCCTAGTGTGTGTTTTCCAAGCTGCGAAAGGTAGCGCACCGTCGGGCGAAAGACCCTGGACATTCGTTCCCCCATGTTTGTTATTTGTGTGTTTCTCCGGATGGATGTTCTAAACTGTAATTTCGTTCTGCATTGCATCTTTGATGTTGTGTGTGAATGACAATAAATGGTTTTGATTCTGATTCTAAGATTTGGAGAAAAATTTAAACTCGGAACAGAAAATACACATTGTCACAYTGCAGAAGCTTGTGTAAATAAGTCCACAGCAAATGTGTGCTGTAATCAAAGCTAAAGGCGGTCTAACGAAATATTAGAGCGCCTGACCTTTTTTTTTTTTTTTGCCAGGAAGTATAATAAGTCTGCAGGTCTGCAGGTGTTCATGATGTAAAGGTCAGCTGTGGTTGTGGGACCTGGAGGTAGAGATGCTGGGAGTCCAACTCCTTCAGCTCCACTTTGCCTCTGTGTCTTCTTCTAATTCTTTCTTTTCTTTCTCTCATTTCCTTCCTTCATTAAATTCATTTATCTCTTGAAAGGAAAGGAAAGCGATAATGTTCCAGTTCKTGTGTCTGTGTGAGTGTATTGGTGTGTCTGTTACCAAAATATCTCATGAATTGCAGGATGAATTTTAATGAAACTTGCCGAAAGTAATCAGTGGATGCACATCCACCACTGATTATTTATTCAACCTAATTTAAGATGTCTGCCACAGACAAGTCAACTTAAAACACAAAAATGGCTATGACTCTATAACTCAGTCAGTTTTATAATTGTTGTGCTAGAAATTTGGTAAAAAAAATTTAAGTTTAAATTTGCTTAATTCTTTCGGAGTATTTGGTTKTCTTCTCACTTTTACTTATTTTTTCCATTTTTCTGTCTTTTCTTCCTAATTGTTTGGCCCCTTTCTCCAGTTCATTCTTTCCCTTTGAATCCATCATGTCTTAATTCTTCAAAACGTTTCTTTAAATAAAGTTTTGATCCTTTTCTCTCTTTTATCTTTCCCTATATGTCACCTCCTGTTCATTATTCCACCCTTCCTTTCCTTCCTTCCTATTCTCATTCTYTTCATCCTTCTCATTTTCTGCCCTTTAATTTCTTCCCCTTGTTTTATCCGTCCTCGTTTCAATTTATCTCCTCCATTCTAACCACACATTAATTAGTTTTGCTTATATGCTTCTGGTTTCTTCACAATCTTTTCATTTCATCTCTTTGCTTGCCATATGATTCATTCCCTCAGTTTATCTCTCTTCCTTTTCTAGCTCTTTTTCTTATAACATTTTTTGTGTCCCTTCCTGTTGACACGCTTACTATTCTTTATTCTCCCTCTCATCTGCCTTTTTCCATCTCTTTTTTCATATGAAACGACTGTGGAGTGGACCACAATTATCCCAAACATTCCTCTAAAGTGCATCTGCCTCCAAGATAAAATGAAGCCAGGCAAAGAGCTTCACCCTGACAGCATAAATATTGTCTTTGTCTGCTTTTCTCTTTACTCTGCAGACATTATCATCAACAGTGACTCCTCCTCTTTCTGAGTCAAAAGCCCCAGCGATGGCTGTGCGTTTAATGGAAGAACCTCAGCAACACTATCAATTGTTGCCCTGGTGGGAGGCTCATTGGTCAAGTTATTAAAATGTCCTTCACCAACGTGCTGCATGCCTCTAATGACAGAACTGTCTGAATCCTGGCAGATAAGCACTGCGAGCTCCCTGCCACATTATTACCCTCCCATTAGAATAAATTAGCATGCTCAACCCTGCAGGAGCAGCCTGCTCTGGGTTTGACTGTAGGAAAATGCCACAGAGCTATGCTTACAGGCTCCCATCAAGCTATAAGGACAGGAGAGATGAAGCAGTCACTAATCAATGTCTTATTATGTGATACAGCAACATTAAAGGATGCCAGATGTATCATTTCTGTAGTCGTATAGTAAAAAGCCAGGCCTCGATCTGAATGTGGTTCACCCAGGCCAAAGCTTTCCTGAGCAAGTCATTCAATCCAGTGACTCATGCTTTCAAGGCTCGTACAGTTTAAGTTGGTGAAAGAAGCTGCGGAAGCAAAATAAGTCAAAGTTTTCCTTCATTTATCGGCTAAATTCTGCAACTTTCAGCCTTTTAAAATGAACCCAGCCTTGTCACTGAATGGCTAATGGATGATAAGAGCAGGCTGAATTATCAACAGTCAGCTCACCTGCACTGCCAAGCTTTTATCCCTGTTTCCTTTATTGATTGTAGTCAACAGAGATGATACAGACCACCACAGATCGATGAGCTCCCTGGTCGAAACTTGGCCAGCAGGAGGTGAGCCGGCACAGAGAGACTCCAGAGAAGGTTCAGCTGACACCCGCCTTCACTCAGCTCCTCTGATTCACCAGGTGGACCGACCCAGACTTTGCTTCAGTGCATTTAGTGAAGTTCACACTGAACTCCTGCAACGTCTCCATGCTTCTCCATATTAGATGGAGACAGACTTTACAGTCAAAAGATCTGAAATTGTTTGGTTAATTTAATATTTTTTGATTTCTAAATATTCTACAAGTCTTCACCAAATTCTTTTTTTATGTCTGTCATGTTCTTATTTTAACATCAATTAAAGCAGCGAACTAACTGCTCCCAGTTTGCTGGGAGTTTTCTTTCCTGTTAAAATAGTCTTCATCCTCACAGGACTGGAGTTCCAAGCATTAAAAGTAGATATATGATGCTTTGAAACTCTTCCTTTTCACATTTAAATCCTTCAGTTGGGGTCTATGTAGTCTGAACTCCTCCTCAATCTAACTTCACCAGCCCTTCTTTCACCCCTTTTCTGGTGTGTCTCTCAAAGCAGCTGCTTTTGTTACTATTCCTTTAAGATGCTTCAAGCCCCGCCCCCCTCCGGCTTCCAGACCGGTCCACTCCAGTTTTTGTTTTTAATTTTAAAAATTTTTTTGGGGTGGGGGGCTACATTTTTCTAGAGTTCAGAAACCTTTTATTTACAATTTAATTAAAAGATGACAACAACAGAAGATTTGTCCATCCAGCTTTACATGCTGGAGCCAGAGAAGAATTTAGGAAGAGGAAATTGTAGTTAGTAATGACCTTATTTGGTAGTTCCAGTGAAGGTAATTTGAYGTAATAGTTCAGAAAATGTCATAGAAATAAGAGAAAACTGAACATGTTGAAAAATATGACCCAAACAGAATATAAAGACATCTAGGGAGCACCAGAAGATTAAATTCAAATTTTCCACATCCTAGAGACTCCAGGTACACAACAAAATGTCTTTAACAGCTAAAAAAAGGTGGATTTTGCATGATATGTCCCCTTTAAACTGGATGAGCTGCTTTGTTGATGAGCTAAAGTCACTTGCAGATTAATCTCAATACCCTCCAACCTGAAGGTCATTAAAGTCTTTGATCCTGATGTCTGATGTCATTTTATCACAATATTAAGTTATTTAGTGTTTTATTCTTCACTGAAGTTTGTGAATATTATTTTCCTGCTTGTGATAATGTAAGTTTCTTTTAAAAACACAAGTGTTTCCTTAAAAAAAACTTGGACGTAATGTCAGTGCTTTTTTTAATCTATCTTAATCAGATGTGAGTTTTCAGACACATCCCATGTTTTGTTATTCTATTACTCAATCATTCCAACATCAAGATTGATTGGTTGATTGATTGATTGATTGACTGATTGATTGACTGATTGATTGACTGACTGATTGTGCCTTTATTGTCATTGTACAGAGCACAATGAAATTACATTTAAGATGCAGCCTTTTTTATAATCTTTCACTGAGCGCACAATTATGCGGGTGCATTACGCACGTCATGAATCAACTGAGTTTCAACACCACTTTAAACACCATATCACTGAGCAAAGGGTGGATCCAATCAGATGCTGCACGGTCCATCTGATCAAAATGGAAAGGCAGTATGTGTGRCAACAAAAAAAGTCTGAATTGTCCAGATATTACTGTACTTCCACCTACATTTGTGACACCAAAAAAAACAAAAACAGTACCCCTCATGATTTAAGAACCAGAATAACGATTAGTAAAAGTGGAAACATTGGCTTAACTAAGGAAGTTCGACAGAAGGCCAAGTCTCTTCTATTTTGAAAAATAAAAAGAACCAGTAAAAGTTTACAGTTAAGCACTTTAAGATCAACAAGACAAAGAAACACAAAGCAGATTAAGACTAAAGTAACTATAAGAACAAGGAACTCTTCAGTCTGTTCCTTCTTTTCCAGTCTTCACCGGAGCAACTGGCTAACTGGATCACATTAATGAAACAAACTGAGAAGCATAGCACTCATCAGATCAGAATTCGTTTAGCTCAGACTCATTTCATCATCTCGGCAAAATTGACTCCCCAAAGTGCGCTCAACTCTCAAAGCAGAAACCTACCCTTCAACACAGAAATAGAGACGGAGCAGACAATCACTGCAGCACTGCCACCRTCAAAAATAGATTTAATCAATGAAGTAAATCTCACCTGGGCCATGTAATTAAAAWTGGTAGGCAGCAAATGGATTAGGATATGAGATACGGTGAGATTCGAAGTTTGTCGCAACATGGTCAAATTTAGCCGAGTCGTGTTCATGTCAACAGATTAAAGACAGTGATTGGACACACACATAAAGAATTAAGAAGAAACTCTCGTAGYCTTTTAGAAAAGCATGGAATCATTCAGCATCAACACAATGAAAAYGTGGATTCAACATTATCTAAACAGGCCACTTGTGTCAGTTACCTATGGTGTAGCCTCTCTTCAGCTCGACACACCGAGGGGAGCGGAGCTTGGAGTTGGTGGTGTTGTTTTCCTGCACCTCAAGGCCGGTGGTCGCCTTGGCAACAGGTGGTGCTGCCTTGCTGCGGGGCGAGGCTGGCATCAGAGTCGGAGAGAACCCCTGACTGGCAATATCCACCGACTGAGACTTCTGCTTCAGTCTGCAGAAAAACAAACAGAAAAAAAAAATCATCAAACCATTAATGCCTCATTTTTATCGGTTAAAGTATAAATAYAGGTGTATTACTCTCAGAGAAGAGCTCAGTCAGAGCTTTACCAGTGAAGGGCAAGGGGAAATAAAAGCATCTGACTCGAAGCATTTGCATCTGAGGTWGCTGGAGTCAACGCGCTGCGCTAGAGAAATGTAAATCGTGCAAGACAATTTTCTAAGTGGCAAAGAAGCAAGGAGAAAGAATCGATAGGTTAATCACACCCTTGTTGAGGGTGAATTCATTAGCACGGCTCATCTCTCCCCTCACTGCAGAGCTGTCTACTGTACAAAGGGAGAAAATGCCAGGATATCTGAGGAGAGCAGAAGGAGTCAGGAGGCAAGAACGCGGAAACGAGTGACGAAGTAAAGTTGCAGCAAACGTATTGTGGTGGTGAAAGCCTTTCATCCRATCAAGGCTGCACTACTGGTCTTTTCTGCTGTGTAAAAAAACTGTTTACAAAAGATTCAGAAAGGGAGGCTTCAAAGGCTACTTTGTAGGTTTTTTTCCATAATTAATTAGTCATCTACTCTCAGCTGTGGAGCCTCCGATTCTTCAGCCTGCATCCATGTGGAACTGAAATTATTTTGTACTAAATGTTTATTTGGWCACAATACAACTGTGTCTTTGCTCTTTATATCCCAACGTATCCCTGGCTGCTGGGTTTGTGAGGACACGGTCTGCTTTATACCACAGAGCAGACAGCGTCCCCACAAACCCAGGAGCCAGGCCCACATGACAGGCCCTGGAGCAGTGTGGTACTAGGGCTGCCACAAACGATTATTTTTATAGTCAACTAATCACTGATTATTTTTTTCGATGAGTCGACTAATCAGATCATACGTTAATTGAATATAAAACATAGAGCTTATCACGCCAGAATGCAGCTGCTATTTTATATCCATCGTTAGATTTTAGCTATATGCTAACTAAAACTAATTGCTGTGGAAGGTAAGTTCTGCCTTGCAGATATTGCACAGGTTTCTCTTTTATTTTCTTAAAATGATCCCACAATTTTGAGCTCCGTTGCTGGGTAGCCATGATACTAGAGCCTGTCTGTATAATGTCTTGTGAAGTCTACGGCCTACCCCGGTTGCCACTACTGTACATGTGTGTCAAAGACAGAAAGGTAGATGCGGCAGTGGAAGCTGTCAAAGCAGTTTAGAGAAAAAACAAAGTAAAACAAAATCAACAACAAAAAACAATGACTAATCTACTATTAAATTAGTCAATGACTGTTTTAACAGTCGATTAGTCATTGACCAATCATGGCAGCCCTAATCCTAACTGGGCTTTCCTTGGAGCAGACAAGAAAACCAAACAGGACTCCAGTAAGCCACCAGGTGAAAATGAAGACCCCAAACCCAGAACAGTGGTCATGCTGTACGTTGCGGGCATTTCAAAGAAACTGAGACATTTATTCACTAAACATGACGTCCCAGTGGCTTTCAAACCCCAAMACACATTACGGCAAAGACTTGTTCACCCCAAACATCCAGTCCCCCGTCACAGAGTAATATTGTGTATGCTGTTAAGTGTCAAGAGGACTGTGATCAGTTAAACATTGGGGAAACTAAGCATCCACTGTTAGAATGAGCCAGCACAGACGAGCTACATCGTCAGGTCAGGACTCTGCAGTTTACACTCATATACAGGCCAGAACTGTACAGTTTACAGTCATCTACAGGCCAGCGGTCACTCTTTCAGGGATGAAAATGTTCTCATCCTTGATAGAGAAGAACATTGGTTTGAGAGAGGAGTAAAGGAAGACATTTCTGTTAAGAAAACACGTCCATCATTAAACAGAGGTGGAGACCTTCGTGTCCAGTTGTCCCCATTTTACAACGCTGTTGTTGCAACAACATGACTCAGCCCCCTGTGAGCAATAGGTGATAATCAGGTCCTTAGCTATAGTCAGGTGATGGTGCATGTGACCCTCTATGAACAATAGGTGATGATCAGGGACCTAATGATCTATTGTTAGGCTGATGGTTCTCCTTTGCATGTGAACAGACAGTTTTGATTGTCACCATTAAACCTGTTTGTGCACCATCTGCAGGCAGTTTACCTGAAACTCCTCAGACTGAAGAAGTCTCTTGGAGGAGAGGGCCCTAACTTTTTTTCATTACTGAAAAGGTTGCATTATTTTATAATATGATAATTCAGAGATCAAAAACACGTTTAAAATGGATTTCAATAGGATTGAGTTTTACCCTAAAGGGGGAAATAAAGATACTGGGAGTTTAAAGGAGTGTTTGAAATAATTCAGGCTCCAAAAATGAATTTTACTCTTTTGAGCTATTGCTTAGTGCTTATGTTCAAAATATGTCTCAGCTATTTAGCTCAGTACCTCTTTACATATTTACAGTAACTACAAATAACTGTTTTTCCTTTGCAAAAAAAGTTTATTGGGATTTGCAGCCTAGTTTCCTGTGGAATGAAGCTGTTGTACATTTTAAAACCTTCTGACTTGTGTTACATTAAATGTATCTACAATAATAASACAAAGCCAATTAAACTGCTAATGGGATCTTGGGTTTGGCTTTTAAAGRTAAAAGTGAGCTAACTGGGCTAATCCAAACATGTAATCTCAATACACKCAGCATCAAATCAGCCCTGACACACACAAACAAAACAGACAGGAACAACACTGACCAACRAMTGCACACATGCACACACACCGATGCCTTCAAACAAAGACTAAATATACATGGAGGCTCCAACAGAAGTATGAAAAGCAGCACACCGGCTTCTGTAAGACTTTTTTCCTTTGGTCTGAAAAAGTGCTGAAACAGCATTATAAGATTCTCTGCACTGCTCCCTCACACACACTTTCAATCATTCCAGTAAAACTGCTGAAGCGGACAGAATCTTCCTGTCCATTTCACCCGAGAGCCTGTCCCCTCATGGACCAAAGCAGCACACACACGACATGCCTTACTGCCAAGTGCAAAGGCCCATCACTGTGTGTTCTGTTACACATTAAAGAAACCAAACCAGGCAGAAGTTCACCAGCAAATGATCGTTGTAGACTATTTAGTTGACATGAACTGAATGAGGATTCACTTCAAAGATTTTCATCTAAAAAAAAGAATCTACAGCTTCAGCCAGTTTGTTTGTTATCACAAGTCTCTGAAGTGTAAGGGGTGTGTGTCAATTTTTGTCACCTTTTTTGGACCTTTTCTGGTATAATCAGTTACCTTGACAGAATGCTAGCCCTTATGAGGACCAAAGTCCCGTCTGAATATGGTGGAACTTCATTTTTCTGTTAAGGGTTAAGTAGTGCTGGGCAGTATACTGGTTCGCACCAAATACCGTTTTTTATTTTTGTTATGAATTTTCTGAATACCGACATACCAGTTTAAATAGCCTGAACACGTGCGGAACGCTTCGTCGAGGCCGCCAGTGAACTGTTTCCCGGGGGGACACTTCATCTCGCTGCACCGCTTTGTGCATTAGCATGCTAATGTTATCGTTGGAGCAGCTTGTTGAAGCGGCGGGTGGCGATTCCGCTGCTTATATTGACTGACATTAGAAAACATCCCGTTTTTGCCATCACTGAATGCAGTAAACACATCTTCAGTGACGTGCACAGTTAGACTAAACACGYGACTTTAATATGGAGACGCATGGAGACTTTAGCGTGATTCTATTGTGAAAAGCCGGGGGGAAGAAGTTTTGTAGCGGAGTTGAATTGACTGGTGTGCAAGGTGAGTCGTGCTGTTAATCTTTTTTAAATAACATAAAACAATAGACCCGATAATAATCTTTTTGTAACCCTCCTCCTTCACGACTGGACCAAAATACGTGACTACTGTCTCCAACCAGGAGGAGAAGAAAAGACGTTTAGAGGAGGGAAACAGCGACACAGACAGAGGTAGAGTAAAAGAGAAAAGTTAATAAGCAGTTTTTGTACATTTTATTATCAGCTGACCTGTGATGAAAAGAAAAATACCGTGACATACCGCGAAACCGGTGTAAATGTTGAAAATACCATGACATAAAATTTTGATTATACTGCCCAGCACTAGGGTTAAGTTTAGAATTAAGGTTTGACTGGAATTTAGGTTAGTGCTGGGTACAACATACTGGTAAGGTTTAGGTTTAGGAAAAGGGTCAGGGTCATGCTGCAGATCTGAATGGAAGTCACCTCTTCATAAAAAATAGATATAAAATCCTTTGAGTCTTCAGGGGTCAACCTATTKAACCCCTTAGCAGTTGCCCCTTAAATTCCTTAATCTAATTATCTAATCCATTCTAATTTCCCTCTGGGATCAATAAAGTATTTTTGAATAGAATTGAATTAAAAGCCTTTTTCACATTAAAAAAATTTGTAAGGGTACTGAGCTCATGTAAGAACCATAGAGTCGTCTGACAACTTAGTTTTCATCCATCCATCCATTTTCTGTACACGCTTCTTCCTTTTCAGGGTTGCGTGGGTCACTGGTGCCCATATCCAGCAGTCACAGTGTGAGGGGCGGGGTACACCCTGGACAGGTTGCAAGTCCATCACAGGTCCACACATAGAGACAAACGAGACAAACAACCATTCACTCTCTCACTCACACCTAGGGACAATTTAGAGTTATCATTTAACCTAACAGTCATGTTTTTGGTCTGTGGGAGGAAGCCGGAGTACCCGGAGAGAACCCACGCATGCACGGAGAGAACATGCAAACTCTACCCAGAAAGGTCCCCAGACCGGGATTTGAACCGGTGACCTTCTTGCTGAGAGGCATCAGCTCTACCAACTGAGCCACCTTAGTTTTCCACAACTTAGTTTTCAATACAAAAAAAAAAAAATACTTCTGTAGCGTCTGGAAATGTCAGGAAGTGTTTAAAGAAACTGCAATGTTTTTGCCCATCGGTGGAAAAAGACACAAAATTGTTATAAATCAGCTAGTCCTGATGCATCTTAATAAACCAGGTAGAAAATATAATTTAAAAAAGAAAAAAAAACGTTCTCTGGATGAGTTCTTCTTTGTTGAAAAACCATTTTGTTTCTTCTCCAAAAGAATTCTTCAGTCAGAGGAGTTTCAGGTGAACTCAACGTTATAGCAGAGCCTCCACATGGTGGACAGACTGTTTTAATGATGACAATCAAAACTGTTCGTTCACATGTAAAGTAGGACCCATTTTTTTCAACAAAGAAGAAACAGACTGTGCAAGATGTTTTTAAAACTCTCTCGTTAACCCTGTCTGTTAACAAAAGAAAATAAACTTATTATTACATTTTAATTTAAAACATTTAGAAAAAAAATCATAGGGTTTATAATGGATTAACTTCTGGCATGAACCCAATTTCCATTGCTTATGGTAGCTAATCCATATTGGCCAAAACAGATACGGCTGTAACTCAGTCAATTTTGCAGTTACTGAGCTCCAGTTTGGTGTGGTAGTAGCTGAGATTTACTCCTAGGGCTGGGAGATATGGCTGAAAAATGTATCAAGATATAAGCATTTCATATCAGTTGATTACAGTAATTATTGATTAGTTTTTTGTGTCACCTATTTGAAACGAGCAGGAGAATAAAAGGCTGATTAATTCTGTTAAACTGGTGACCTTTCTTCTTTTATTCGCAATTTCCTCTGGAGCTGTTGCCTCATTTTCCTCTTCCACTCCACGTCCTTCTTTTTTTATATTTTGAAGCAGTTATGAGGCACAATGCATGAAACATGAAACTGCTACGGCACGTTACTCTGCCTACATCCCCCAGAATGCTGTGCAGCTCTGGATCAGAATTTAATAAAATTATCAACTTTCTATCGTACATATTTTTTATTGATCACGTGTCCACTGCAATTTAATTTTTTTTAATCACCCAGCTCTGATCATTCCCATCTCATACTCCAAGAGCCAACCAGTCTCAGATTACAACTTCATCCCTACTAATCAGGGGCACCATATGGGGGAGAAAAGTTGGCACAATTCCGAGGGCCCTTGACTGATAGGGGCCCCCAACAAAAAATTTAATTAAATTAAAAAAATTTAAAAAGACAAAATTGTTGGGGGCCACTGTCTATAACAACATTAATGAAATCTTTGTTTATTCTTGTTTCTGGTAGTAAAAGTTAAACGTTACCACTCCCAGACCAAAAGGAAAACAACAATTTTTACTCTGAACACCCCCTCTGCATCTGCATAAAATGGTTTGTTCCAGCAGAAAGCATTTAGCAGCATTCAGTAAAATCGGGGAATAACAGAGCATGTATAACCATGCTGTCTAGAACAATAATAAAATTATCATAAAGAGGACATTAAAAGATTCCAGTTTAGTGCTATTGTTTAGATAGGATCATGGCCGTTAAATGGCATATATAATTACAGATTTTATTATTCCCATCATTATTTGAGAACTAAAGTATTTTTTTCTGAGCCGCCTTTAAACGCACCATAAGCATGCTGACGCTACACCTGTAAACAGTGTTGCCAACTTAGCAACTTTGTCACTAGATCTAGCGACTGTTTAGACCCCTCTAGCGACTTTTTTTTCCAAAAAGCGATTAGCGACAAATCTAGCGACTTTTCCCGGTGTTTTTAGAGACTTTTAGGAGCTTTGGCGACTGCACTTTCCAAGCAATTTTTAACTTCCCTCCTTTCCTCCACAAGCAGCGAGCGGCGCGGTGAGCCCCTCCCACTTCTTAAAGCTGTCCGAAAGCTTTAATTTATGTGGATCTAAGCATTGAAGTCATAAAATTATTTTTATTTCATTAAGTTTAATTAAACATATTTAGTGTTTTATTCACCTTTTCACTCTTTCTCATCTCTCCTRTAGCTCAGATCACAATTATTGGCAAACATCCAACTATGCAAATTAGGTGACGACGTCATCTAGCGACTTCTAGGGACTTTTCTTGCTCAGGAGTTGGCAACACTGCCTGTAAATCAACAAGAGGAGACCCCCTGCCGAGCAGAGCGGCAGGGTGTCAGAAACCAGCGAAACAAAAGTAAAAAACTTTGCAATTTTTTCCAAACAAACCTTGAATGTTGACTATTCTGTTGGAGGCAGATAATGTTAGCTGAAAGATCCAAATATATCATGTTTAGCTAGTTAGGATTAGACAGTTGTTACTGTTATGGACTAATTATGTATATCTGTTCTACCTTGACACTGTCCAGTAACCATATCTTATTACAACCAGTTTTCGTCTGTTTAACTCTATCGGCCAGACTTCAAGACTCCAGTAATGTATGACCTCTTTAATTTCTGATAAGGTGTTTCCAGGCTGACAGTCCTGTTATTGGCTAGGCAGTTACATTCGTCGATCTGTGATTGGTTATAAGCATGTCACATGATGTTAACATGATGTTAAATTATTGGCCGTTTCCGCTGATGAGGCAGCCACAAACCCGACACACTTCCTGATTGACTTATATGTGTTTGTTGCTCAAGAATTAAATCATTTGACGACCATACACGCAGACTTTCTGTGCATTTATTCCAACGTGTTTCTGCATTCTTGGTAAATCATGCGACGACAATTACTTTTTTTTTACATCCTTGCTAGTTAGTGGATAAATAAATCCAATCCTTTATTATTTCTATGCAGAAGTTGTGCTGACTTGCTTTCCACATATTTAAAATAAGTCTTTATTGCCACCATAGAAGAGCAAAGTCAGGGAGGAGACATCAGATCCAGCAGCAGGGACTACATGATGCAGGCTTTTCTCAGGTAAGGACAGGTTATAACTTATTACAGAGAGAAACCAGGCAGGTACCAGGACAGAGTTTAACATATATTTCTGAATTACTCTTATTCACACTCCAAGATTGTTGGAGAACAGTCTGATCACCTCCTGACTGGCTCAAATTGTCAGCAGCTGCAGTCACTCTCCTAATGAGACTCTGGGCTTTAAAAGGCAGCTGTGATGATCAGACCTTCGCTGAAACATAACCACGGTTTGGTATGAATCTCAGCCTCTCTAGAGTACTTTACTTAGAATAATCTAACTAAAGTAAGAACTCTTTGTGTCCTCAGTTTTTGTTCCCCTGTGGATTATCCTGCCTGCCTGCCTGCCTGCCTGCCTGCCTGCCTGCCTGCCTGCCTGCCTGCCTGCCTGCCCAACCTCACCTGGGACCTCTTGTGAATACTCACCTTTGGAAC
>NW_013952563.1:900083-901874 GCF_001266775.1 Austrofundulus limnaeus | reverse complement strand
GGCTGGCTGCTCACATTCGACTCCTTTTTCTAGTTCATGACAGTATGTTTCAGCCATAAAAATGTCGAAGAGCAGCTCAGACGGTGAACAGGCTTCCCTGCAGGAGCGATTAAACGCTAATGAAGCTCTTTTACAGCAGTTGCTCAATCAACAGAGGCTGTCTGATGCCCACCTCACTGAATTAGGGGGTATGGTTCATGCTTTGAGTTTAACATTATCTAAACAATCACCTGATCCTCCAGCGATTCCAGTGACACCCCCTCCAGCTCCTTCTGCATCTGCAACGCTTCCTCCCAGCACTCGAGAACCCGAGATCCGTCCCTCGGAGTTGTTTGACGGARATCCAGACAAGTTTGGTGGGTTCCTACTCCAATGTGAGTTAGCTTTCGCTCGGTCACCTTCTCTGTTTCCTTCCTCCGCTTCTAAGRTCACACACATTGTTGCTGCCCTAAAGGGACCCGCTCTCCGCTGGACCCATGCATATTTGTCATCCAATCCTGTTCCTTCCTTAAGTTATTCCAATTTTCTCAGCGACTTCAAAAGGGTCTTCGATCATCCGCTCCAGAGGGAGGCGGCTTCCAGACGTTTGCTATCCATGAAGCAAGGGAGACGGTCTGTAGCCGAACATGCCATCGACTTCCGGGTCACTGCACAGGAGTCCGGATGGGACGAAGTAGCCCTTAAAGGTACTTTTATTAACTCTCTTTCTGATCACATCAAGGACCAGTTGGTGCTGAGAGATGAACCCCCGAGTCTGGACGAATTGATCAACATCTCCATTCGCATTGACGATCGTTTAAGGGAACGACGTTCTGAGAAGAACTCCTCTTCCCTGTGGCAACGCTSTTMCGGGTTTCKCCCCTCCTTYGGTTCACCATCCAATCAGGTACCTCCTCCAAGGACTGACACTGAACCCGAACCCATGCAAATTGGACAAGCGCGGCTCTCACCTGAAGAGAGACAGCGGCGTTTTGAGACAGGACTTTGCATTTACTGTGGTCAAGAAGGCCATTTTATTGCTCACTGCCCCAAGCGAGTAAAAGCCAGAACTCATCAATAATGCAGGGGACATTGATGAGTGCTTCTTGTTGTTCTCCTGCCTCTCGTTTATGTCTGCCCACAATCCTCCTAGCAAATAAAATAAAGCTCCCTATTGATGCATTCATYGACTCGGGAGCTGAACAAAATATAATTTCTATGGACATTGTTAAACGGCTCCAAAGTTCTCCTCAACCTCTTAATCATCCTATWTCCGTGATAGGAATTACTGGACAACACCTCACCCAAGTGGAAAGTAAGGTTTCGGGTCTCCACCTCATCATTTCTGGTAATCACCATGAAGAAGGAGAGTTTTTTGTCATCTCTTCTTCCTCTTCACAGTTAATTCTCGGTTTTCCCTGGCTCATTAAACATAACCCCACTTTAAACTGGTCTGAAAGAAGAGTAGAAAGATGGAGTGAGTTTTGTTTAAAGAACTGTCTCAGGTCTGCGATTTCTCACTCCATCCCTAAACAAGAACCTTCTGAGCCTGTCGATTTATCTAAGATCCCTCCTGAATATCATGGATTGGCACCAGTGTTCAGTAAACTAAGGGCTTTGTCTCTCCCTCCACATCGTCCTTATGATTGTTCCATTGACCTCCTTCCTGGGGCCCCTCTGCCCTCGAGCAGACTTTACAATCTCTCTGGCCCAGAGAAGGAGGCAATGAAGAATTATATTGATGACTCTTTAGCATCTGGTATAATTCGCCCCTCCACCTCTCCTGTTGGTGCTGGGTTTTTTTTTTTTTTT
>NW_013952563.1:895492-896865 GCF_001266775.1 Austrofundulus limnaeus | reverse complement strand
ATATTACCTAACTACTGCATTATTTGTGTTATTAAAGGCAGCAGGTACAGGTCATGCTGTTTTATTTATTTTGATTAATTTTCCACATCTGTGTGGACACATTTTACTAAAATGTGTTTAGTGCTATGTCACTTTAAGTGTTTATGCTATTCAAATAAATTATGTGGCCTTTTACTCTCTTATATTCTTAATTTTACTCCATTTTGTGAGCTAAGTAACCTTTTTTACAGGAACGGTGTTTGCCCTTTAGCACTGGCTACATTTTGGCAGCTTAAATTTTAGATTTTGTTTGTATTTTAAAGAATTAAAAGTAAATCACCTGGAGCTGTTAGTAATTTTATGTGTTTTTAACCACAGAGTAGAGGTGTGATTTAATGAGAGAGGATAATAAATCACTCAAAATACCTCTGAAAAATGTATCCCCCTCACTTCTGAGATGATGGTTATACTCTTGTTCATACTGTATGCAGACGGTTGCATATACAATTCACAAGCAGTAAATATTGTGCTACTAGCAGTTTTGGACCAAAGGAAGCAGGACAGTTGCAATTAAGATAGTTTTGTTAGTTAGAGGCAGGTTCTGATATAAACACTGAACTAAACAAGCATGTCAGATAATTATTTAATCAGCTCTGATTGAACGACTTCAGAATCCGTGTTTAGCTACTTGTGTAAACACCATGTGACTTTCTGTGCATGGGGATCACATCAGGGCTGTGGAGAGTTCACGCTAGAGTTTGATGGAAGTTGTATTTAAAATGTAATGTGAACATTCATGCCAACAAAATCAGATATTGTCAAAAAATTAGAATTGAACATTAAGCCCTGCAGTGTGAACGAAGCCTTAGATTCTAAAGATGTGGTGAGAGCAGCTGCGGGGGCGGGGCCCAATTCGATTTTTCGTCATGGGGCCCAAAATTGCTGGCGGCACCCCTGCTACTAAAAGGATGATTCTAATAATGCTCTGGGTGATATGCTTTCTCTCAAAGAATGCTAGGCCTTTAGCTTGTCTTAAATTTGCTCTCAAGTTGCACCTTTATAGAATTTCATGAAGGGCATGTTGTTTTGAGGAAACAGGTGTTCAAATGGAAAGCAGCGATGTTGGAGAATAACAGAGATGTGTGCTGCTGCTCCTGGCTGTGGAGGGCCAAGCAGCAGGGGAGGGGAGGGGAGGGGTGGGGCGTCAAACTGTGAGGTCTATCAGCACTCCCTTAGGATTTTAGACTAATTACTGTCTCATCAGTAGAACAGAAGCCCCTCTTCAAGCTCACTTTCTCTGAGGGACTACAAGGCCAAACAGTAACAAAACATTGTGCACGAGCCTGTGTGTGTGTGTGTGTGTGTGTGTGTGTGTGTGTGTGTGTGTGTGTGTG
>NW_013952563.1:891701-894002 GCF_001266775.1 Austrofundulus limnaeus | reverse complement strand
CATAAATACAAGCAAACCTAGAAGGCATAAATCAAGCGCAATTGGTAGTAATTTGACTCTGATTGCATCAGGGTCATCAACAAACATAGATTACTTCATCACAATATTAAATATTTGTTTTAGTTACAAAATAAGCTAAGTAGTTAATGCAGAACCTGACTTTGTCCGATTACTCAACAGAATAATCGATGACTAAAATAATCCTTRGCTGCAGCCCTACCCTAGATACAAGCAGCYAAAATGATTTTCCTCCATATAGGTTTACCACAGGGAGGAGGCTCAGAGACTGAGAACTTACTGCAGGGATTATATGTCCTCTCTGATTCTATAAGAGCGTTGCTGAGGAAAGGAAGTCTGAGCCCTTTACCTCCCTGACTTAACCGTGGATATGTGGAAGAAGATGGATAGATAYATCATCATCAATAAAGGCTAAACTGGATCTGTCCATAAGAATCTGACAACTGTATAAAAAAGGTGAAAAGTACTACACACCACGTCTGACTGGGCCTGTTATTAGTCTGATTTTCTTCACCTTTACACAGACGCTTTGTTATAAAGTTCACCTAAGAGCTTACATAGTTTTATAATGAGCATCCAGAGTCAGAGCAGGTGAGTCTCAGCCTGTAAAGCTGCTCGGCCATTTTAAGCTCAGCCACTGCTCAGAATTAAAGAGCAAGTTCTTCCTTCACTGTTGCTCTTACATGTTTTCATTGTGTGACTTTGCTGAAAATAAATTTAAAAAAATTTAACTATTACAACCACTAAATTCTTTTCCCAGGAGCAGAAGCAGGTGAAATAGGTACAAGCATACAGATGAAATGTGAGGTGAGTGGACGTGATTCAGGTTTATGAAAGCATGAGCTGAGAGAAGAAGCATGCAGACAATTAAAGGTCATCCTGACAGATGGTACAGCAAACAACGATGCGATCAGGAAGTGTTTCTCAGCCACATGGCCACTGTACATTAAAGAGTTTCACAACTTAACTGATGCTGCCACAAGTCTCCAGCTGTGAAAAGCTGATAAAACCGGTCCTGGAGGGAAGCTGCAGCAGCCAGCTTTTCTTCTCTTCTCACACCAGTAAAGAACTGGTTGGCTCTTTAATTCTTTTATTTACTTTGACTGGTAAGAAGGGTGTAAATGGTTTAGATCTGAGCCATTTCGTCACATCCTTCTCTTCTCAGAGCAAAAACGACTCGTGAGCACGTGAGAGAGCAGGAGAAGAAAACAAAAGCCTCTGCTCTGACAGATTGCCATCACAAACAAACACTTACACAAGGAGCGATAGAGGGAGGGAAAGATGAAAGCTAAGCGATGCGGAGACATTTTGTTTCCCCCCTCCACTCGAGTGATCTGACCTGGGACAGGAGGCAGTGCTATACTCGCAGCGCTGCCAAACTGGCATCAATAAGATTATGCGACTCTACAGGGATCCACGTGGTTTGGCAAAGGAAACGTAAACAACCAGAAATTTGGGGCTAAGTCAAAACACGCTTATCACTACCCTTCTAAGAGGGATTAGACTTAGAAAAGAGGAGGCTGCATTGGCTTCCTCTTCTTTGCTTCAAATCCTTTTTCGCTTTTTGCAAAACCACAATAAAATAAATAAAATTTTAGAAAGGATGCTGTTCCATACGAAGCAGGAAAGTGGGTTGATGTCAGTTACTGTTCTGCCACCGMAATAACCCAACTAATGGTGATTATACTTTACAGTCATCTTACTCTGAAAGCTTCCTTTTAACCATTAAAAGTCACAGCAAAAATAAACATCAAACTGTGAGTTTCACTTTTTTGACCTTTATATCCTGTTCTAATGTCATTGCCTCATCAAAAACACATCCAGAGTGTTGTTTTGACTCATTCATCATGTTTGAGACATCCTTGAATCTCCTGTAGCCATGTGAAGCTGCCTAAATGCTTGTTGGTACAAAGCTCCGCCTATTTACAACAAGCTCCTCCCTGCAGCTCAGTCTGCAGCCGAGTTCCCGCCCCACAGAGCACCCCTCCCCCGAAGCGTTGCTGTTAAAATGTGCTGAAGTGGGAGAGGCAGAAACGGTAGGAGGTTCTTAAAGAGGCAGATGCCAATTTCAAGGTGTTTAGACAGACTATGATGCAAAGTCTAATTTTTTTATATATATACAGCATTCTCATAACATCTGAAGTTAACATAGGCTACGTTCACACTGCAGGTCTTAATGCTCAGTTCTGATTTTTTGAAAAAATCCGATCTTTTTGTGTGAACGTTCACATTACATTTTAAATGTGACCTGCATCAGACCCCTGTGTGAACACAACACAGCAC
>NW_013952563.1:887914-891196 GCF_001266775.1 Austrofundulus limnaeus | reverse complement strand
ATTTAAAACCACATACTGAAACGGCCTGGGTCGGATTTGAAAAAATCGGATTTGTCTCGTTCAGACTGTCATAAAAAAATCGGATATGAGTCAGATGGGTCAAAAAAATCGGATATGAGTCAGATGGGTCAAAAAAATCGGATTTGGGTCGGATTTGTCTGCAGTGTGAACGTAGCCATAGTTACTTGATTGTTGTACAGAAATGAACTATATGCCTGGAAAATACATACAGTAATAGTTCCCTTTAAAGAAAATTAAAAGATTGTATACAAATAATGGTCAGTCTTTAAACTAACACAAAGTGTATTGTTGAAGATTTTTGAGGTTTGAAAAAAAAAGACATTTAACTTTGCGAATACAGCTACGTCTTGGTTTCCATATCTAGTTTTACAGTTCTGAATTTAAATAAGGCTTCTTGTTATTGTGTTTTTAATTCAACCGCACCAGAGATTATATTCTAATCTGAACAGATTCATCTCCAGAGTATCTGCTAATCTTTGTCAACATCCACTCATCTCATCAACATCCACTAGTCCGGTCCAAATTGCTATTTGCAAAAGATTGCAGAGATTTGATTTCATACAGCTTTTGAGGTAGGCAATCATAACAAAACAATTGGACAACTAAAGACTACTTGAAGTCTGATAAGAAATGAGTCGTCATCCCCCCCCCCCCCCCACGTGGAGGCTGCGCTCCTGACACACGGGGAGACGGCGAGAGCAGCAAAAACCTGTGGTCATGCATGATAATGAGGCCTTCTGTTGCAACTGGAAGCCTAATGAAATGTGGCCCAAAGCCCACTGCTCTCTGCTCTGCTGTTGGACACCTCCATAATGATTTATGGAGCTGCACACCACATCACGCTCATCTGCCCCCTGCTAAATGCCAGAGCAGCCATTCTGTGTCAAAGGGTTATGTGGAGGATTTGACCAATGAGGCTTAAAACTACAAAAAAAGAGAACAATAGCTAAAGGCCAAATATAAACCATACAAAAAAAAGAAATGGCTAAAAGCTCATAACATTCACGGCATCATTAATTCTTCCAACATGAAATCAGGTGTTTCCATTTCATATGGGGAACGCGAGAAAATACAGAAGCCTTTTAAAAGCTTTTATAAAGTGTCAGTCCTCGAGTCAAACTGTAATTGAAAAGTGAAGCCTGCCTCTCATCTCTTTTTCTTGTTATGTAACATAAAATATTACAGCCACTACAGAGAAATGACTGTTCCCAGAATGAGTGGGTGTCCAACTCGTGTGCCCCCCCTACCCCACCCCAAACTGATTATCTGGTTTGATATAATTTCTCCCATTTCTGGCAACTCTCCTGCTTTTTCTCCTTACATTTGTATTTTTTGAGCTCTCACACCTTTCTTTAAATCCCCCTTTTGCTGTTTGCCTCTAGCAAAGGCAGGCAGAGGCCGACACCAGAGGTGTTTTGTGGAGGGGAGATCAAACAGCGGAGTTGTCTGGCTCCGAGTGTTTCAGTCTCTGTTACAGTCATGAGGAAGTGATTTCTGATGAGAGGATCAGTGAAGGAAACCTTTGAATGACCTCATCATGGATTCTGATGCAGTGTTTTTAGTTTCCAATATAGCACTTGAGGTTAATCAGCAACATCGCCTGTTACGTTCCCTATAAAACCAGACATGTAGTCATGAGAAGAAGATATCAGGCACTCTATTTTGAGTAGCAGGTCATGATGCAAAAAGTATTTAATCAAATCAGAGGTGTGTGAAAAACTAAAGGCCATTTCATACGACATCTGAAGTTGAACGGTCAACTCGGGCTCAGATGGTTGTGAGACGTTCCTTCCATAATCCATGAGATACACAGCACAGCATCTTCCCGTCGGGGTCTCCAATCCACCCCATCATCTGTCTGTCACAGAGAAATCGCCACACTTTTCAGAAGACACATTTCTTCATGCACAATGTCTGTGCTCTCTCCATCCATGAGTTTTTGGTAATTTGACTTCATGTGTGTCTGGGAAAGTCCTACAGATGGACGTACTTCCTGACTGCCTCGAACAACTGCTCCTCAAAACTACCCATGTTGTTTGGACACAGCTGCCTTCTGGAAATAGTTGAAGCACAATGCCATAACTGCTGTCCGAGCACTTTTCCACAAAACCAAACACCGTCCACAAACTTCTGACCTATCGCACCATACTTTGAGCACACTCCTGTGAGAAAAAGTTAGACCCAGGTAGAATGTTGCGGGCGAAGTTACTCTGAGAACTCTGCTTTGAATAACTGTGCAATACTCAGAAATGTGCAATATCCACATGACTGTTTGCTAATTTTGGTTTGACCTCAACTTTAGTTGTGCCTTTATTTTAAGTGTGCATGTTTTGCACTGCGAGAGGAGTTGCTTTCAATCTCACTGTGCTAGTGTATAAGGAGAATAAAAGGCATTCAGAGAACAAATGACATAATTTTTGTCATGCAATTACATCAAAGAGAACCAATTTCACATCTTTTTATGGAGTACGAAACAGCCACAATAGGTGAAGATGCACATGTATCCAATGAAAAAGCTTTGGATTGGTAAGAAAAAAGGCTCTTTCTGGTTTCTGTCAACATTTTACTGAGGGAATTTTAAGAAATTGTAGCCAAAAGGCATCCAGTTCCAGCAGACACTTGTGTCTCATGGTTTACCTGAAGACCTGAGCATAAAGTAGCATTTYATAGCAAAACATCAAATAAAACTAGACATGGTTTTTTACGATGTAAAAACAAGTGTGCATTGCCATGTAGCATGGCTTTGCCTGCAGCATTGGACTTGCAGAATGAACTTTGACCAAGTTCAAATGTGTTTTCTATACCAGCTTGTGCCTGTCACGTCAGCAGGTGTTTGTAATTAAGGTAATTGTGTGACAATATGAAGTTTGAAGTGATTTTTGTTAAAGTGGCAGTAGCTGGATTTGAACCCTGATCTCCCGCAAGAAAGCCCAGAGTGCTCATCATGAGTCTATAGGAGATGTGGCAGAGGACAATCCCAGGGATTGGATTGTATTTATACAGAAAAAGTTTACCTTGCCAATGCAATTGTTGACACTTAAGTGCAATATATTACAGCAATAGGACAACATAAAGACAGTATTACAGTAAAACATCAAAATACAATCATATTAATATTGTAATCACTGAACTACTGAGTTTAAATATTATGAAACTATGGTGCAGTACCGTATTGTGTAGATGCAGCAGGGGGCAGTATTGGACAAGTACAAGGCTCCATTGACTGCCATTATGATTTATGAAACACTAATATTTCAAAAC
>NW_013952563.1:886399-887567 GCF_001266775.1 Austrofundulus limnaeus | reverse complement strand
ATATAGTATATATTATATTATATATATTTAAAGGTACTTATTTTTTAACATTTCTGTGTTGCTTTGTTGTTTGATTCATTTATTTGGCTAAATTGTGAAGTACTTTGGTCAACTCATGTTGTTTTTATGTGCTATATAAATAAATCGATAACATATAAGATGGTGCAAGTCCATTCATTGGTTTAAAAACTAAAAATCTTGAAATCAACTAAGCACCACAGGTAGCCAATGAAAAGAAGCAAGAATTAGAATAATGAGCAAATGCTACAAATGCTAGTTCTAATGTTAGTGGCTTAGCGGATCAGCAGAACTGTGCACCTCTGTACTGGGTGTTTTGTGTTAATAGTTGTTCAAAGACCATGAGACCAGTC
The DNA here is from genome assembly GCF_001266775.1 of Austrofundulus limnaeus. Classification (NCBI taxonomy): domain Eukaryota; kingdom Metazoa; phylum Chordata; class Actinopteri; order Cyprinodontiformes; family Rivulidae; genus Austrofundulus; species Austrofundulus limnaeus. The sequence continues at coordinate 887,196 of NW_013952563.1, read as the reverse complement.
ATCAATTTTCCTCCAACCATCACCGAGTGCAGTACAAGCTGAACATAACTGCCAGTAATTGTATTTCTTTACGAAACATGTTTCAGCTTGTTGAAAGTTGAAATGAGTGCAAACAGGAAGTGTCTTTCACTGGAAGAAAAATCACAACATTTAATGATGTAAAGTCACTGAGTTGTAGTTGATGTATTTTGCCAGAGACAACGGATTCCCAGTAACACAGGAACAAATGCAACCCAAATCAGATTTTTTTAATGACAGCGTGAACATGACGCATCCATTTTTTTTTATCTGACCCAGGTCTTTTCAATAGTAGTACTATATCAGATACATATTCAAAGTTTTTAATGTGACTGAAATCTGAAGGTTAAGTCACGATTTTTTTTCTTTTTCCAACACCAATAACTTGAATTTATACCAGTAATCCCAATAACTTTGGGGTTTCTGTTTAAACAATCAAAGTTAGAACTAAAATCCATAGTGGGGTGTCATTTTCTTTCTTCACCTGTGGAACTGAAGACCTGTGGGAGGTGAAGGCTGATCTAACAACTCAGTTCTGTGATTGTTAGGTCTTAAAGGGCAATATCATGTAAAATCAACTTTTTTGAGTTTTATACATACATACATACATACATACATACATACATACATACATACATACATACATACATACATACATACATACATACATACATACATACATACATTGTTGATGTTTTTCAAACATCAAATTCATGGCAGATTATTAGATTTTTAATGGTTAAAGGGGCAATATCATGTAAAATCACCTTTTTTGAGTT
>NW_013952563.1:868275-885729 GCF_001266775.1 Austrofundulus limnaeus | reverse complement strand
CCCATACATATATAAAGATATACATACATACATGCCTACATTCATAAATATTGTCTGTATATACACATAGGCATATATACACACAGATAAGTTTATTTTCTATTTAAACATAAAAACAGCATTTTAATAACAGCTAAAGGTGACATAGATACTTTATTATGGTATAGTATTTAAATACATGCCTGAGAAACACATAATATTGCCCCTTTAAAACAATGCTGTCAATAGGTGCCAACAGTTGTTGTAATGCAGGGGCCCATGACATGCTTAATCCTTCCCTGTTTAAAATATAAAAATTAGCAGCAAAACTAGAACTAAGACTACTACAGCAAGTCATTTTGCAGTCCGAAGACAAAAATTTACTCAAGTATAATTTTGAATGCAGTGAGTCACTGTTTGGACAGCAGACAGTAGCAGTTTAAATCTCAGCTGCAGTGTTCCTTTGTACCGTTTGCATGTTCTTGCTGTGCTTCAGTGACCCCAAAACATGAATATTAGGCTATCTAGTCATTTTAAATCCACCACAGGACCTGTCCAGGTGTTTACCACACCTCTCGCCTGTTGATCACCGGAGATGGGCACCACTTCCCACAATGATAAACATGTTCAAGAGAACAGATGGACTGATGACTAAACCTCAGTTCCAAAAGAGTTGGGACATTGTTTAAATTAGCTAAAAACAAAATTCAATGATTTGCAAATCTCATAAGCCCATATACTGTATAAACAGGCACAGTTATACTTGCAATAGCAGCATTGTAAGAGGGAGACAACTGGATGCGGAGGCCTTCACCCCTGGGCCAAAATTCCTGTCAACTATTGCGAGAAGCTTGTGGAAGGACATCCAAACTGTTTGACTCGAGTCATACAGTTTAAGGGCAATGGTGCCAAATACTAATGAAGTGTATTTAAGCTTTTGAGTCTGAAGAAAGTAATAAAACTGCCTTAAAAAATTAGCAAATAGAAAAAAATATGGTGTTCCTAATTGACTTAAAACGGGAAAAGTTATTCTGATTTCATGTTGGACAGTGTGGCATAAATGCATGTCTTTTTATATATAGTGTATGTAAACTTCTGGTTTTGACTGCATGTTCCACAATGAGTAAAATTTAGGTTTGTGAATGTACAAATCATTGCATTGAGGTTTTATTTATATTTTCCACTACGTCTACAAACGTCCCTTTGTTCAGACTTGGGGTTGTGTTACCATAGTTGTACATAAACCAGAGTTTTGTCGTTTAAAATCATTCACCTCGTGCTGTGAGCTAAACCGAAATCCTCCCGACATCATTTTGCAACAGCTCAAACAGGATGACTCACTAAAATAAAACCAAACACCACCACAGGTCTGGAGCTACATCTAATAAAAACTTATTCATTAAGCAGCATCTGTCAACATATTGAACGTCTTCATTTTCATGCAAAAGCTGTTTATGAATCAACATTTCGGCCTGTAAGCACACAGCTGTTGGAACTGCTGATGTTTCTATAAAATATATTGAATCACTGGAACACCCCCCAGCTGCAGCTCTTCACTGTACAAACAGAGGACTTGGCTGGCACTATAGGGGTGATAAGAAGAAGAGGAGGAAAAAAAACATTGCATTTTTTTTGTATTTGGCTCTGACTCGGGGGCATGTTTTTCCTCCTTCACTTTTTCGCCTCTTTGTGTTTCAGTCAAAACAGCAAACACAAACACATAAAGGCCTCTCTGCTCGGCCCTACCCTGGCAACAAACACACTCAGCCCCTCGATTACACACAGCCTTCAGCGTTTCATTAGGAGGCTACCCGCGGGGCTTTGGTTGTTACTGCTGCAATCTTTTTTTCCCTCCACCTCCTCATCGCCAGCATCAGCCCCGCACTCATTTGCAGAGCGACGGTGACAAAAGAGGACGTGACTGGTCAGCGCACACGCTCGATGAACGTCACACAACTTTGTCTTGTGGCGGTGCAGAAGTCAGAGATGAGTTCTTGGGTGATTAAATTTCTTCGCAGTGAGTTAAAGTCGGGAAGAGCCGGAGGTGCAGATCAGACAACAAGGTTGCAAAAATAATTTTATTTTAATCTATTCCTAGAAAGTGTTAGAGACAAAGAATCTATTGACAAAAGGAGGTGTTAAAGGTATTTGGTAAAACCTTGAAAATTACAGTCTGTACAATTTCATGCATTACTGCGATTTCTTGCATGAGTCGTAAGTGCTTAGCAGGTGTAACATCAATGGGGGCGGGGGGAGGGGGGCCGCTGGGGCAAGGCCCCCCCATAAAAAAGTTGGTGGCCCCTCAGATCTTGGTGTGTTCAATGGCTGTGTYTCAATTCAGGGACTGTGTCCTTCGAAGGCCATATTTGTCAGCCACTTATGTCACTGCCCTGTGCCAAACACTCATGCGGCCGATGAATGCAGGCGACAAAAACTCTGAAAATGAAGGATGAATCTGAGTATCCTTCCCAGCCGAGGATATCCCAGGATTCACTGCGCCATCGGCAAACTAAACGGGAAAGACGACTGAGGTTTTTTGTTTGTTTGTTTGTTTGTTTTTACGAAGTCTGCTTAGCTTGGAAAGTCATCACAGACCGAATAATTAGTTTTTTAAATATAAGTTTAGCAACTTAGCTTAGGAGATTTATGCTGCCATAAGATGTAATTATTTAACAAGTACTGATACTGGAGCTAAACCCAAGTTATTAACGTTTTTATTTATTTACRTGTAACAATTTTTATTGTGAAATTATTCCTCCAGAGAAAAGACGTGCAAATACATGTCACAACACATTTTAAGTCTGAAGGCACGTGATATAAAACATAACACCATGATTACACAAACATAAGACTAGACCGTCTCATTTCACTGACGTTTTATGTGGCCTAACTGGACTGAGTAGGCTGTGGCCTCCATGGGCTGCAGGCAGCCCCTGAATTGGGACACAGCTAGTGACAGAGGAGGGGAAACATGTAGCAGTTTGGAGAAAGACGTTGAGACATTGTTGTAATTCTAGTTTTCTTCAATCATCATACATGTACAGTATGTAAAGCATAAATAGCACAGATGTCTGATGTGTGTGAATGGATGTTTTGTCAGAAGATACGGAGTTAAAAAATAAACAAATTATAAATTAGAAGATTAACTTTGGTGTAAAGATACACTATAGTTCAGAGCAAAATTTATAAAAAGTGCAAACATTATCTGTTCTACAGTCGAGGATGATATTTTTCCACTGGACTAAATCTTGTCCATTTCAGTTTTTCTTTTTTTTTTCAGGTGTATTTTGTTTGAATTGTCATTTAGTTTATTTTAAAATACTTCAATTTGTGGGTTTAGTTTAGAATTTAGAATTTGTAATGTATTTTCTTTGTTTTCTATTGTATAGTTGTTTTTTTAATGAAATGAATAAAGTATCAATCAATCAATCAATCAAAAATATGAACTTTTGGACCCTGATGAGATGGGACAATAAATAAATAAATTTAAAAACTAAGCGGTCATTGTCAAATCAGGTCATAATCTTGAGTCCAGTGTTTTATGGTGTCCTCAGTGTGGCAACAAATCTGTCAAATTCTCTGGCTCATACTTACTTTTCATTTTCTAAGTTACAAATTTCAGATTTGTAAAACAAGCTGAAACAACTTTAATTATCTTATATATCTTAATGAGATAATATAAATACTCCATTTTCCACTCTCAGCTGCAGCTGTTTAGCTTAAATCTGAATTAAAACTAAATACTAAACAAGTGACCTTGAAGACCCCTGCTTGTTTATTAGTCTCAAAGCACAAGTGTGTCTCACTTTAAAGGGAATATATAAGACTAGAAGAGTTATAGGTTCCGTTATAAAAGGACAATCTTTTTTCTTGCAAAACTGGAAAAATCTTTTTATTTTATTTTATAAAGTATATTAAAACATACATTATCAGCTTTACTCTGTTGACAGAGATGTTTGACTTGAACACATTTGATAAGTGACAGAGCGGAAGTGATGGGTTATATGTACCTTCAGGCTTGTTTTAATGTCTTTGTGTCTGCATGCTAACTCTTCCACTGACTTCATTGTGTTTCCTCAGCAACACATCTGTTCATTACTGAGCAGGAAGCACCGGCTGGCTGACTAGAGGCATCAACATCTGTCACCGCTGGTGTTGCAGCAACAACAAACCCTGGAAGCTGTGAAGTTGTGATCGTACTTATTTGTTAAATTTGATTTGGGATGCTTTCGCAGGCTGAACCGCCACCTTTCTCTCCATCTCTTCTGTCTTAAATCAACTACTCGTCTCATTATCTTCTGGTCAGCCATCGTCCTCCAGCTCACCACCACCCTCCCACGCTGTCTCCTCTCCACAGTTGGCAGGCCTGTTGACTCAAGCTGGTCAACCTGATGCCCCTCTGCAGCAGGAAACAGGGGCAGTGCCTGGCACACACTGAGGCTTGCTGTAACACCCAGCACACACATTAGCTTACTCTAGTGTAATGCAATGTGACTGACTTACACGCTAAAATGCAGAGTTGTTGTTGCCAATAAGAAAACAAATTCCTGGAAAAGGAACATCTACAATTTGCTCGTATAGTTAGGTGTACAGTAAATCTGGTAAGTTAAAGAGATTGTGGTAAATATTTAACCTTTCACTGGCAGTTTGGAGCAGATTTCCTTTTCTCTGAACATGTGTAAAACCAGGGTGTTGGTCATGGTGCTGGAAGAAAGAGCTGCTTCTAAATTGGGAATGACAGTCGAGACAGCCTTAACAAATGAAGACTGAGCCTGCTGGAAGTCTCTGGTCAGTTGTCAATCACACCCAACACGCTCTCAAACAGAATCATTATAGACAAGCTGTAGCCAACTTCCCCGGCAAGTGCAAATGATGTTTCCTGATAAAATTAGGTGATAGAAAAGACAGTTTCCATATGTTTATCAAGGAACATCAAGTCTTCTCTGTTTGCTATCAGTCATATCATGTGTGATTACTGTTTTATCTGAATTCCTTGAGAATACCAACAAACACCTAGCCAGGTAAAATAAAACTGCACAATGCCTCAAAGCTTGATAAACCTTTGAACTATGATCAGTTATCTTCTACTTGTTTCAATCTAAGCAAACTGTCTCAGTGCTGTGGAGGGGTAAGAAAACGGGCTGCTGTTGAACATGGCAAAGACACCATGGATCAGTTTTTTTTTCTTCCACTTATCCGGGGTCGGGTCGCAGGGGCAGCAGCCTAAGCAGAGAGACCCAGACTTTCCTCTCCCCAGCCACTTGGGCCAGCTCCTCTGGGGGAATCCCAAGGTTCCCAGGCCAGCCAAGAAACATAGTCCCTCCAGCGTGTCCTGGGTCTTTCTCTGGGCCTCCTCCCAGTGGGATGTGCCCGGAACACCTCGTCAGGGAGGCATCCAGGAGGCATCCTAACCAGATGCCCGAGCCACCTCAACTGGCTCCTCTCAACACGGAGGAGCAGCGGCTCTACTCTGAGTCCCTCCCAGATGACTGAGATTCTCACCCTATCTCTAAGGGAGAGCCCAGACACCCTGCAGAGGAAACTCATTTTGGCCGCTTGTATCCAGAATCTTGTCCTTTCCGCCTTGTGTCCGCCTACTGATCTCCCGCTCCATTCTTCCCTCATTCATGAACAAGACCCCGGGATACTTAAAACTCCTCCACTTGGGGCAGAACCTGACCCGGAGAAGGCACCCTACCCTTTTCTGGCTCAAGACCAGATCAGCTCTGGATCTTTGTCACCAATTCTCTTTTATGGACAGAATTTCTAGGTGCAGCCAAGGTGTTGAGGGGATCCGTTTTGGTGACCTTAGGACTACATCTCAGCTTTTTGCTGAAGATGTGATCCTATTGGCTTCACTGGTCACCACCAGAGTGTCATTCATACCAATATATATTGTTGTAGTTCTATAACTTTGTAATCCTCTTATTTTGCTGCATTTTGAAATTTGAGGGATGTTATCTCCTCCTCATTGTCCAGGATGTTTTTATGCTGAAGTTTGAGTGTGGAGATGTCTCCCATCAGGCAATCAAGACTTTTTAATGACCTCAATGTCAGTTGTTGAATCTTCTTTGGCCTCATATAGGACGCACATTATAAATATTATTTCCATAAACAAATATTTCAAAATGTTTGGCATATCCATTTAAGGCATTTACGAAAAACAGTTCTTCACTACGTTGGCAAAGACAAACCCCTCTACAAACCTTCTGTTTGTTCACAAATGCACCCGAAGAGCTGGTAAGGTCTTGTGATGAAGTTGGTATCATGCAATCACAAGTACCCTTGGTTTCAGTGATGTACTGCAGATTCAAATGACAACTTCATGCATGCTCACCAACTCTGCACTGTGACTACAGGTCACACCAACTCAGAGGAATAGCAGCAAAAGGTTGGCTTTAATTCTCTAAGCAGCTTTTTAGTTTTATTTATTATTTTAATTTATTTATTTACCGTTATTTTACCAGGCAAGTCCCACTGAGATCTCAGATCTCTTTTTCAAGCGTGGCCTGGGCCTGAAGGCAGCCTATTGTACATGTTTTTTGTGGGGTGGGGGAAACCGGAGTACCCGGAGAAAACCCACGCAAGCACGAGGAGAACATGCAAACTCCGCACAGAAAGACCCTAGGTCCGAACCGGGGATCGAACCCAGGACCTTCTTGCTGTGGGGTGTCGGTGCTAACCACTGAGCTGTTGTGCTGCCTAATTTAATTTTGTGGAAAGAGCTTTAGCTTTTAATCAAAATTTCCTTTCTCTGTCCATCAGGAAATGGAACTTTGACAAACCAGAGTACTTTTAAATTTCACTTGTTCATCAACATGGTTCCTATAACAAAAAATACAAATTACCAATCAAAGTCTTTCAAACATGATTTGCATATAACCAGGATGTGTGTGTTTATTTTGTGTATTTTGTTTTGGGGAATCCATTATGAATTGTAAGGTGAGGCAAAACAAGCCATTGGCTTCTGCCTCAACCTATTTGGTCATTTAGGGTTAAAGTTTTGTTTGTTTTTGTGTGGGGTGTTCTTTAATGTGACCAAATAAATTCATTCATTCATTCATTCATTCATTCATTCATTCATTCACATGGTGCTTTTTTAATCAAAGAAGATACTAGTGATCAAAATCAAACCTAAAAGTTGTAAAAAATTAGCATACGTTGGTAGTCCTATTGTTGTAATATTGCATTGTCCAAAATGCCCAAAGATTAGCATCTACTGTYATTTACTGGAAAATTCTTGCACTAGATGGATTTTTTTCAGTGCATTATAACTTGTGCAGCTTGAATCTATTTAAAACCCGATTTAATAACACCTCTTCCATTCAAAGTCCTAAATATAAAACACTGACTGTGCTGACTGCAGGAGTTCATGACTCATTGTGACGTAACGTAGTTAGGTTGTTCTGTGATTTGCTACTTGGTGCCGAGGTAGGGTAAGTGTAAGGGAAAGCTGATCTCTCCCACTGGGCAGCACTTAGTGAACATTCTGCCTTCATGCTACAGCAGCCAACTCGCACTACGCAGGCAGCTAAACTTGATATTCCCAGCACAGCTCTGCACAAACGGGACATCTGTTAGCTTCCTGCAGTAAGGCCTGAAACTTCTTCACAAAAAGAGTTATGAAGAGAAATATGGATGGAATCCATCTGCTTCATGTTCAACTGCAATACAAACTGAGGGAATTCAGTTTGAGTTAATATTTTTTCAAACGTTCTGCTGGGAGACAAAGACCTTCAGGGGAATTGAGCTGCACGAGTTCTAGTATGTGTGGTAGAAATTACCCGTTGCTCTGAACAACAAGAAACTTTGCAGATGCAAGATAAAGAGGTGCAAATCAATCCAACTTCAATATGAATCAATTTGTTGAATTTAAGAGTTGGTTGCAGTGAGGCTGCAGCAGACGTTAAATCTGGTGTTTTAGGAGCTCTAAATTGGTTGTTGATAGATTTTTTGTTCAACACTGTCTATTCAACTTGTCTGCTTCTAAGAAATGCAGAAGTTTCTCCGCCTACCACGCGCCACGTGCCAATTGTTCCACTCTCAGTTTAATAAAAGCTTATCATTTGAAAGAATAACTTCAAACAAACAATGCCAGTCTATCAAAAGAGTAATTGTGACAGAATTCTTGAGAAAAGATATTAACCACTCACATCCAAACGTTGCTTTAAAAAAACTGTTATTCTGCTTAAAAAGATAGTGTTTGAGTGAACAGCACAGATAATAGAAACTTCTGTCCTAGGATTGCTTTGTTTCTCAACAATTGCTTTTCAAATCCCCTATACAATGTAGTAAATGTACTCCCAAAGAATAACTAATCAACAATTTACCATTGCTCCTTTACAGCCAGAGGTTGGAAATGCCAATACAYAATTTGCCATCATCATCACATATACTGTTTACTGTCAGCAGTGGAACAGAATCCAGCTATTACATAAACAACATTCCACATTATTACAAATAACTTCATTTCTGGACATTTATGGTTTGATTTCTTTGTATGTATGGATCACTTGGGTTGTTACCRACATCTGGTGAAAATTTCATGTCATTAGCACCTMTAGTAATATATTTACTGAGAAAAATGGTGACGTGTTCAATACTTATTTTACCCGCTGTATATTTATAATGTCCTTTATGTTACATTCGAGGAGTGAAGGCTCTAATGCATCAAAACTACAGAAACGAACCAACAGCAGACGTAAGGCAAGGAAAAGAAAAACTGAACTGAAAAAAGGTTAAACAGCAATATATATATATATATATATAATACCTTTGAAATATTATGTTCAATATTCACTCTATGTCTGCATGAAAAAGAACGTTTTCCAGTGCACGGAGGCATTATTGTCTATAATATTCAACTGACATCAAACTGATTATTTTATATTGTACGTGCTTTTGGGGAAAAAAGTTCAACTTAATTTCTAGCTCAGGTACTCTGGCAGAAGCCTTGGAGCCTGGGGGTTCTGTTCAGTTCATTAGCTGTTCCTAGGATTGTGTTCTTCACAGAGGTCTCTGAGGTTGTTGCTGGTATCTGCTGGAGCCACTCTTCCAGTCTGAGGGTCACAGCACCAAGTGCTCCAGTGACCATTGGCACCTTGACTCCACAACTTCTATAGTTCCTGCTTCAGCCTTGGCATTTCTCCAGCTTATCATGCTCCTCCCTCCTCATGCTTAATTGAGATTGCTACATTTATCACCACTGTCTTATTTTACATTATTATTTATATCACAAAATAACAAAATTAGCCTAAAGGCAGTATTTGAAGAACTAAGGAACCTGCCGTAGGTGCACGTTTATTTCACTAAACCAGCTTGTTTTATTTCTGACAAGAATAATATTTAAAAATGATCCCCTGTGTGAATTTGATGACCCCACCCTGAACCAGTGCTGTCCATTCTAAATGATTTATCCCTCCCATTCAAGGGTGTTCAACATACTCATGACTGATTGAGGTGAAACTTTCTACAGAAAATTTAACTAAACATTGTGGAACTTCTGACAGCAAATAATGAAGTCATTATCTGGAGTTTCTTGTTTCCCTCTGTGACCGTATGAATAAGAGGATGACTGTAGTCTTCTGCTCTAGCTGGTCACAGCAGCAGAGTGCTGATGTAGACCAGTCACAGGACAACATGACCTCTGCCGTCTTAAACCAACAAAAACATCAACAAAACACTGAGCCAGTGGGTGGTCTTTGTATTGTTCATGTTGTCCAACGTCCTCCTGGGTTTCCCTTCTCCCCTGACAGAAGCTGAAGCCGGTCTATGGACACTCTGCTGCCTACAGATCTGAGCATGGTGCGATGAAGCAATATATTTTTTCCCATTACCTCATTTCCCCCCTTCCCCCACCCTCGGAGGTTCTTCTGCATCAGTGCTCTGCCACCATTAATTCATCACTGCAAATCTCCTGCAAACTTCCTGAACAAACAAGCACGCTGGCTCCTGCTCCTAAACATAGACACGCACACCGAGGTTACACAAGAACATACCTCCTCAGATCCAAACACACACTCCCCTGGATCACCGTCCAACACACTGAAGACTTCTGCACAGACATCTGCCTCCTGATCTGGATTGAAACAGACAGACTGAGCCTCTCTTTGTGTCTGACCTAATAACTGCTGACATAAGGGCATGCCTTCCAACTCAGCAGCAGCTTCCAAAAAGAAAGCTGCAGATGTGAACCTGCTAAATGAGAGGTTACTAATGAGTTTATCCACTCTAGTTTGCCTCTTTATCTTTCACATTTGCAGCCAGTGAAGCTTCATGGAAACAGGCAAATGAACACAACTGAATAAACACATACTTTGGTATTTGCATTGATAAAGTGTGTAGGGGTCACCTCGAGTGAAGAAACAGGAGTTACTGCCTCAAAGCAGGTCTCGCACAGGCCTGAAAGAAGGCAGGAACACTGAACTCTATTTTAGGCCATGATGGGTCATTTCAACCTACACGAGGGCTTCACTTCTCTAATCAGATATTAAACAGAAACAATCTGTTCTGTTCGTGATTCATTGGTTGTTTAACTAAGAATGTTTATGCATCTGTTAATCACAATAATGACATGTCACAAAGAAAGAAAGAATCACTTCTATTCTTTTATCGTGCCTAAAATAGATTAATGAATAGTGTAAAATCACAGAAAATCATCACCATGTTTTCATTGTGTTTTATAAATCACTGTTTTATTTTACTGAAACATCAGTAATATAATTTTGAGTTTTTCTTAAGAAAATCTTACATTTATCTGGACACAAGTTCAGACTTATTATTTAATCAGAAATGTTAATTAATCATTATAAATGTTTCACAGTGATTCCTTACAGTCTAGCAGAAAGAAGCAGAGAAGATATTATTATAATGTCTGTTTAAAACAGCTACAGAGAAGTGACCTTGCACTGGCGCCTGGCAAACTCTCTTATCTTCTTTCCTTTCTGACTAAGGGCGGATCTAAGGCTCCGACTCTGGCTTACTAACATGGACGCCTTAGAGACACATCAGCAGTAGTTCCTCCCTGGATGCCGATACAGGAGGAGAGGCTGTTTCTCTCCGGAGAACGGCCGGGCCGCAGGTTTTGACTCAAGTGCTAATTCGAGTCAGCTTGTCGGCCAGGGTAGGAGCAAGCAGCTCCTGTCCACCTAGAGACCCAGGTCTCTTAAGTGTTTTCAACACCCGAGGGGAGACTTTTATTTTGAAAGACGACCGGAACTTTCAGCTGGAATCTTTCTAGCCTGGGCTGAAACAGACGGAAAAGTCACCTGAAAGACACCTTTTCGCCAAGGACCAGCGAGGACAAGCATCCTAGAGGGTCGTTGGTGAGACAGCCATAYCAGGGGTTCTTGAGCAGACATCACCAGGTAACGCTGACGTGTTCGTGGGTGACGTGTCAAGTTTAAGCCTGAGAGCAGAGGGGACGTGCTGAACCAGTTGTACAACTTACCAGAATAAAAGCAGAAACACTAACCCTTAAATTTCTTACCTTTTCTTACCCTTTATCCTTGCCAACCTAAGTGAAGTGCCAGTAAATTGTTTAGTTATTCCATCAGAACTGAYGTTTACTGTCTATATAAGTAATHTGAGTTAATGTGAAAGAAATTCGGACGCGGGTTTTATCATATTTACTTAGACTCAGTATAGGAAACCCACAATCAGGTGTAACTATGATTTTGTTCAATTTGTGTAAATAAATGATTGCATAATCTTTTATGAATCAACTTGAACTCGTCTGACGTTTCCCTCATTGTGTCACTTCACTTTGCACAGACAAATATTAAAGTAATGAGGAAAACCTTGGTAAATTTTACTCTCATAACTTAGTTATGGGAAGATGTAAGATGAGCTTATTTGCATAAGTAACTCATTCCTACAAGTGCAACACAAGGTTCCAGGACCACACGTACGGTCTCATCATTCTGAAAACATGAACAGAAAGAATCCAATGACAAATGAAGAGTGCCATAATGATATATATTAAGTGGATGTTTTCCATACAGTGAAGTTCTCAATGATCAAAAGACTACATTTTGAACAGCATCATCCTGTACAAATAAGTAATTTGGTGAGTCACAAACAGCTGAGTTAAAAAGGTCTGCTGCAGGCAGCCAACAATTATGAGCTTTAATGTTAAAGGCAATATCTGACTGGACTGAAACGGTTGGTGATGTGTTGGTGAACGGCATTTGTGAAAATGCCACCAAAATGACTSAAAGGATTTGTGAAATATAACACAAAACAAAAAGAAAAGAATCAACAACAAAGCTCAGGTCTATACATGGCAGAAAAAACAACATTTTTCATTGTTTGATTTGATTTATGAATCCCTCAGCTGGTCATTGTTCAGCCGTTTTAATCAACAGTCAGGAGTTTTACCATGATGGGCCAGTTGGCTCAAAGAAACTGTGCCTGTTTGAACAACATAAATTAAATTAACTTTTTGGTAATTAGATGTGTATAAAGTCTTTACACATAAAACATTTCTTTAMAATAAACTTTTAATGTTCTCTGGTGTAAAAGGATATAATGAACTTGAACAATCTTTTGGCTTTTTCTGCAGGCACAAACATGTTTATTATAATTTTCTAATGCTTTATTGTCTGCATGCATATATTGTTTATGACGTCAGAAACACTTTAGTACCAGCAGAGACCAAAAAGCTGTAAATTTCAAACAGTCACATGTGACAGGATGTTATAAGAAACTAAAGCTGTGCGACTCTGAAAGTCAAGTAAATTTTAATATTCAAGCTTTTTGTCTGTTATATAACCCTGATAACTGGATGTTTGTCGCAGTTTAATGTTTTCTGACACGACTAAAGGCTTGACTGCACACGTACGCACGGYCTTTTGTTGCCCTCAGGTTTGATGTTATTCACAACAGACAACAATGCAGCTGCCACATGCATAGTTTTAAAAGTCGAAGTCTCTCTCTGTCATTCTCTCTCACTCTCTCTCTCTCACACACACACATACACAAATACACAAACAAGCATTTATTAGTGACACACAAAACTTGCGACTCAGTCTTGATTAATTCAGGCAAAAAGGAACATACGGCTCACAAATGCTGCATATTTCAGCATTTTTCTTTKTGTTCTAATAAAACATGCAGTAACATCCAACTATTTACTGYACATTTATCACAGTAAACAAAAAAGGCTGTATTAACTGTGTTTTATCTTTGCAGTACTGATAAAGCAAGTGCTAATGTGTGTCCTGGAAGGACCCACATGAAATACTCTTCCAAAATTCTAGGAACCATTTATCAAGCTTTAAAAAGTGTATTTAAATTAGCTTAGGCACCTCATCAATGTAGCAGGTGGAACACAGAATAATCAGTAGGGTTCAAACTCAAATACATCGTATGTTTTATTTTAGCCACTGGTTCTGTTGTTATTACAGATGAGATGTAAAACGCCATGTGGTGCTAACACAGTTGATTACATGTGTAGATTCACACAACATAATAAAGCACCCATGTGCATTTATTACAAAAAAATACAACATTCCTGTGAAAAGTTTTAAATGAATTGCAAGCAGCTTTTGTGAATATGTGCTGAAGTGGGAGGGTCAGAAACGGTAGGAGGTCCTTAAGGAGACAGAGGCCAATTTCAAGATGTTTAGATGGCTATGATGCAAATTCAGATTTATTTTTGATACAGAATTTTCATAACAACTGAACGTAGCATAGTTACTTGATTGGGATCTAGAATCGAACTATTTTTATGTTAAATACATAATCCCCATAATCCCCCTCATGGATTGTTTGTAATAACAAAATTTGCAGGATGAAAAAAATCATGTACGGTTCATGGTCAACCATCAGCTGATCATATTTTTGTGYTGCTCTTTAAAGAAAAAGAAGAAAAGAAAACTTCACAAAAGGAACTATGTTAAGTGAATGCCATCTAATGAAAAGATCCAAATCAATCCTCTCCCAATCTTCTCAGAATTTTTAACCAGTTTAGTTGGGTCAACAGATTTCAGTTTCCACTTCAACATCAAATTCACTTTGTCCCTGCTTAATTTTTAAAAAAATTTTTTTTAAGTACAGTAGTGAAGATTAGAGACTTGTCCTTTGTCCTGCTTTACCAAGATCCRTATCATCTGGGTGTCTGTAGGTGTAGATATAGAAGTACTTAATGCACCAATCAGGTCACAGGTCTTCATCACAACATTAAGACTCAGATCCAATAAGGTGGTAATAACAAGGATCAAAGGGAGCTGACCAGTATGCCTCGGGGAGCAGAAGGAATGTCGTCTGTAACCTTCAGCTGTGGTCTCTTTACRGGTGAAGTTGTGTTGGTCAAAGGTYTAAGTTACTTCAAAGAGCTACTGACTCCWACATAATACTTTAAATACTGAGAGCAAAGCAAAAAAAGGCCTTTCTGTAGCTCCAGGTAAAGTCTTGACAGCTCCTACACAGTTTGAATGTTTTCTGTGTGAAAAATAGGCAACTTTAACCATTATTACTCCAAGTATACATGTTTCTAATTCCCTCTTTCTAAATCATCAAAAATACACTATGCATCTAGGCTCAGGTTTACCATTCCATTTTGTTCAGTCTTCGATATAGCATCAAATTACATTCTGAAGACGAGAAACTGACCTACCAAAACTGTGCAAGAAGCAGAAAAGCACTGCGGTAAAAAAAATAAAAAAAAGCTGCTGGAAATGAAATGTAAAGTGGAAACTTAGTCAACACAACATATTTTTTTAGCAAAACAAAGAAAAAGCTATTACAGGTAAAGAAATAGGTAACACTATCATTGTGTCAGAGTATTGCTGACTGTTTCCTGTAGTTGGTCCGGTTTGAAGCCGGTCTGTTTTCACACCAGAAATGAACCACACCAGAATTCATTTGGAAGCGGATGGAAACCACCTCAAAAATGAGTCTCTGTCCGATTGTTTGATGCGCACTAGGGTTCACATGAGCGTATTCACACCTGCATAAAAGGTCCAGACCAACGGGGGAAATGAACTCTGGTCCGTTTAAAGCAGACCAAATGTGTCAGGTGTGAATACACCCTTAGGTAACTGTTGAAAACAAGTGTATGAAGTGAATGTATAGTAACATGTTCAGTTGTCATACTTAGTTTCTATGATTTACAGGTCACAGGGCAACTGGGACACCTCTCCTGTGGTCACTGTATGAAAGACGGGGTATACACTGTGGACAAGTCCATCAAAGAGAACATTTTTGGATTTATATTTTGAGAACCTTTGTATTAAGTTTTGCTCCCCCAAACCCACCAAAAATGGCACAGTTTGTAGATATCATTGCTTTATGCAAGTTAGCAACAACCTTCTGATGGACTGGTGACCTGTCCAGGGTGTACACCCTCTGGAGATTAGGACCAGTTGACCACAAACCTAAATAGACTCAAGCAGGTAGAGAAAACAAATGAAATATGAAAGTTAGCAACAAAAACACCAACAGCAACCTCTTTTATTCTGTGGGTCTATGACATGGTTGCTGTTTAGGACACATTTGGCTACCCGCCTACTTGACTCTGTGACTACCTGACTTATCAGTTTAGAGGCAAATTTGCAGTAAATTACTGTTTTGTACACACATCACATTAATGCAGGGGTCTCCAACCAGTAGCTTGTGARCTACCGGTAGCTCCTGAGCTAATTTAAAGTAGCTCTTCAGTGCTTGTGAAAARCTAGGCGAAGCAAAATTTAATTTGTCACTGACCAAACAAACTTTAATTTAATTCCAATCAATCTATAGATGGCCCTTCCCCTTTGTTGTTAATCCAACAGTTTAGGGCTCAGTATGGTCGATCGGCAGATGACACGCAATATGTGGTTGTTCGGCATTCATTTTCGCACACACCTTCCATAGCCCCTTGAGACACACTGTGCCAGACCCCTGAGAAACCTCTCCCACTGTGGTAAATGTCACTACAGGGGGTTTCTTCCTGCTGGAGTGTACAATGCAGAAAAAAAAATCTGAGACCTGTCACCCGATATTATTTGTGCACAAATCTGTTGCAGTTAAACCCTTAGTAGTTATTAGTGTGAAATACTAATAACTAATATGAATGGATAAACACAAAAAGCACATTCATGTAAATTCAGTGTATTTTGTGATAGTTTCACGTGAACTGAAGACAATGTTTTTTGTGCAAAACAAGCTTATTCCAATGGTTTAAGATTAAATTTAAATGTTGCAAAAAGTAGCTCTCGGACAATTTCATTTTGTGAAAGTAGCTCTTAAGGAGATAAAGGTTGGAGACCCCTGCATTAATGCAACAAGAAGGCATACCAGGCCCGGTCTGAAAGGGTTTTTTTCAAAAAGTGTTAATATTTGACAACCTCTAAATAATCTCAATCCACCAGAAGTACTGGTTCTGAGATTATACATAGCCTTTCCTCTATTTTTTATGAAAGTTTATGAAACATCGAAGCACTGAGTGCTACTGAAATGGATATTATCCAAAATGCTTGAGCTAACAGAGTTTCAGTGTTGTAAATCTTGTCATACTGTATGGCTGGTTTATTTCATGGTTTACAAACAAGAGCTTGTGTCAAAAAGATGTCTCTTGTAAGATTTTTTTGTAGATGTCTCTGCCTACKGTGCTCCCAATTCTTTCCCTTCTATCAGAAGCCCAGCTTTTTGATCAGTCCTTTTTTTGTCAATACCAGTGGTGGGCACAGTTCCCCTAAAGCACTAAAGCACTAATAAGGGAACTAATTTCCTGATTAGTGCTTTAGGGATTTTGCAAATTTTAAAAGGTATTAGTAGATTAGCACTTACTAAATTTATAGGCTAAATTTAGGAGCACTAACTGAGGTCTTTAAATGTTATTGATCAATGTTAATGTTAACAGCTGAGGGTGAAAGCTGTCATACATTTTGTTCATATGTGTGTCACTTATCCACTAGGTGACAATATACTGTATGAACCCAAATACGGCTGTGGAATGTCAATGATAAATCTTAAGAGAGCGACATGGCAATATGTGACTCATGTTGTCTGTTGAAGAATGCTCATGTGTTGACTGGGTTATTTTAGTGCTTTAGAATTAGCTTTGCTAAAAAGATTTTAGTGCATTAGTGCTTTAGAATTAGGGGACCAAAATATTTGAGTTAGTGTTTTGGGGTAACGGAACTAATTTTTAGATCAGCGCTGCCCACAACTGGTCGATACCAATCGGAAAAAAAATCACTCTTTAAGCCGCATCCAGGTCTTCTGAAATGTAATACTCTAGATGTATGATGGTTCCAGATAATTCCTTTATGATCCAGTGACCAGGGGCCAGATTTATAAAAGATTGGGCCTCATGCAAGAACCGTTCGTACACACAGATTTGTTCTTAAATTGTGCGTACGAGTGATTTAGGAGAATTTGTGGCATTCACCAATGTTTTCGTATTCTAAGATTTTTCATCACACTTTCCATCACACACCTGTGATGGACTTGCGACCTGTCCAGGGTGTACCCCGCCCCTCGCACTGTGAC
>NW_013952563.1:864327-867862 GCF_001266775.1 Austrofundulus limnaeus | reverse complement strand
GAGCAGCTGAATATGAACAAGTGGCATTCATCAGTTTATGATGCTCATTTACACTTTTCCTGAAGATAGAAGTGTTTGTTGAATCTGACGTGACATGTTCGTACGAACCCTTTGTACGAACAAAAGTAAGAGAAATTTAGGAGAAGAATACGAACATGTTCTTGCATGAGGCCCATTGTGTGGAAACCATATTAAAAGTGAACRTACGGCCAAAAGGCAAAAATGGCGTACGCCAAAAAAAATTTCAGATTTATAAAACCGTGCGTACGCATGTTTCTATGCACCTTTCCTTCATAGATCACAGCTTCGTCTCAGAGTTTGCGCACGAGGTCCTGCCTCAGGTTCTACTCTCTACACACCCACACTCAACCAGAAACAGTCAATGCAAAGTACCTCATGAATGTTAAGATGTATTTAAATCAGTCAGCTGATTAATGTCAAAAAATGTGATTGGCTCAGACACGCTCCGTTGTGTGTCTGGAGGTTGACAGGTGCTGACTGACAACTGCTCACGAGAACAGAATGTCTGTAATTGACACAGATTTTCCCTCATTTTGCAGGTGTACAGACATTTAGAGCAATCTACAGATTTTTATCAAAAACTCACCTTCAAATTTATTTTCTCTCAGAGCCTGCAGGATGATAAAAACAATAAAATAAAAATAAATAAGTCAGATAAAATTAGAAATAAGTTCACAACTCTACTCCCCGTCCTCCCCCTCCTGTTATCAGCGGCTGATTACCCCCCACCCCCCGGCAACGCATGATATAGACTTTAAAAAGTGAACCTTTTATAACACATCCACGTTGGCGAGGGCGCGTGCACCCAAAGCGTGACTATAACCGAGCTTTTTGCTGTCGTGCTTCACTGAAATGTCTCTTGTCAGGGAGGGCTCTGTGGGTCAGGGTCGTGAGGAGGAGGAAGGAGATGAATGGAGATGCGGGAACTTTTGTTTAAGATTTCAGTCTTTTATTTCAAAGATACTTAAGGCTCAGCAGCAGAAGCATAAACATTACTGTTAAGAAAGCTGATGATAAARTTGAATAAAAATCTACAGTAAGTTTGATTATGAAGGTAAATTAAATACCTGACAGTGATCATTACACAGCGTGGCTGTAATTCCTCACTTCACCATCTGTGTCGCAGTTTCACGTCTCCAAAGTGAGCGTACGCATGGGTCAGAGCTGGCGTGAGGCACCGCACATTTTCACGTCAAGTTTGGATTTTATAAATCATTACCTTGGCGTGAGAAGTGGAGTATGCAAGTTTCTGGGCTTATTTTGTGCGTACGCAAGCTTTCTAAATCTGACCCCAGATGTTACAGCTACTAAACCAAAGCATTCACATTAAACATCAACAATAATCTTCTGTTTCACAAATTTTTTAGCCACGACGACATGAAAAAGGCCTGAACTCCAGCCAGTCCATCCTTGCACAGAGCTGCTGCTGAAATCACACTGAATCTTCACAATTATTCAGACAGACAGGCACAATTTTCTGTGATCATGCAACAGCAGAGAAAGCTGGTCTGGGGAAAAAAACAGTGATGTGCCTGAGAACATCACACATGTAGCACTCTGCTGCAGAAAAATAAATCATTTATATAGATATGGAAAAATAAAACAGTGGTCCAAGAAGAAGCTATGGCTGCTGTTAAAAAATAGTCTGTTCAGTTCCAACAAACTAATTAGCTCCTTTAAATAAAGCCACTTTTAAATTTCCATGCTGTTCTCAGAAGCTGCGTTTCCATTCCAAATGTGTGCAAAACGTAGATATTCTGTTAATGTTGAAAAAACACAGTTTCGCAACTGCAGTGTTTTCATTAAGTAAGAAATGCTATTAAAGTCGTGCGTGAATACATTTGTTCTCACGATAAGTCATTACAAACATGGCGGCGATGAATGTAAACACATAGCATGCTGCTACCGCGACACTAGCGCTCATCATCGGAGGAGAGGTCGGCGTATTTTATCGAGACTTTCCAGCGACAAGTCCCTACTTGGAAGCGGCTATGTATGCTGTGTTTTTGGGAAATTGTAGTCAGTGAGTTTACCATTTTCTACTACTTTTGTGATATTACTACTACTTCTACTTCCTGTTTTCTTCTTCGTCATCGTCTTTTGCGCCAGTAGAAACAGTCAGTTGTGATCACATGACTCCCGTGATGCGAAAAAAGAGTTTCCATTGCAGTTTTGCGAAAAACACCAATTTCGATACGGCCGAAATGCCACCTTATCCTAGCGCAAAAACAATTTGTCGAAAAACAATTATTTTCAAAACTGACGTGTTTCCGTTGAGCGAATTTATTTTTCGAAATTCAATTTTTCTCATTGTCATGGTCAATGGAAACGCAGCTACAGTGAAAATGTCATGTTGTTGACTATTTTTATTCAGAAAAATACTCCATCTCCTCCATCTTGCTATACGATTGAAAGTGGTTTTCCAACCGCATAAAAAATAAATAAAAGGTTTCATTTGAGAATCAAAWTTTTCAGAAATTCATGCATTACTCTCGTTGTGCCTAAAGGAGTCTTAAAAGCTGGAGCTTTAGAGTAGGCTCTTAAGAGGAAAATGGCCTTGCTGCAGTCACTTCTTTCATTTATTTGAGAAATAAATTAATCCCTGCTATTTCATAGTCAACATTTGCAAAGCACGATTCAGCTTGTAGCTTCCCCTCAGCATCGCTCTTCTTCTGCAGCGTAGTAAAACAAAACTATACTTTCAAAAACCCCATTTAGAGTGAAATAGCGTTTAGATAAAAACAGGAAATAAAACCTGCTGCTATGAACCTGCAGGCTCTACAGCAGGTTCCACTGAGATCAAATCATCACCTCAAACTGCTTTACCTAAGAACAACTCGTCACACGACCTTGTCCTCATTAAGAGTTGGACGCTGTGCCAATTTATTTTAGCCATTACTCCAAAACCCCTGAAAGGCAGACGTGCGGAAYGAGAAAAAGCACGGGCCTGACGGGACGATAATAGTCACGGGCTGGTGTCCAAGTTGGAGCTTGAAAGGTGACATGGTAAAAAGCAGAGACAGCTGGATGATGGCTGGCAGTGCACGGGCTGGGTCTGATGGGGGTGGGGGGCGTTCCGCTCCCCGCTTCGCCTGCTTTTCACCRTGTGGCCCAGGTGGCCGTGCTCCAGGGGTGTGTCGTTTGGGGCTTTTCCAGGTGGTAAAAGCATAAGGGCTCCTGGTGGCAGAGATGGTCCACGTTCACGCTCGGCCATCTGCTGATGAGTCACCGTGTCTCTGTTCTTGTTCGCTCCGACGGGACAACAGATTCCAAGTCACCGGCGTGCGTGTCCTTTCAGAGCGTGAGCACCTGGTTTTAAAAAAGATGGCAAGTTTTGGTTCGCGAACCAAATCCTACTTACCAAACAGAAACTGTGGATTAAGAAAAGGGGCAGTAGGTATTAAACAGAGTTGAAGGGAGAAAATTGTGCAATCTGGCAACATGGCTTAAAATGAGTGTGTGTGTGTGTGTGTGTGTGTGTGTGTGTGTGTGTGTGTGTGTGTGTGTGTGTGTG
>NW_013952563.1:858013-863806 GCF_001266775.1 Austrofundulus limnaeus | reverse complement strand
AAAAAGTAATATTTTTTTACTAAACTGTTGATAATTAATATCAAATTAGCAGTGATTGTTTCATTTGCTACTACAATAAACTAAATGTTTGTTGACAGGCACTTTACCTTTGTTTTCCAGAAGCAAAGATTGAATGCACTGCTAACATTTTATAATAAAAGAAAAAAACTGACACTGCTAAAACCACTGTGTTGTTTTAAGAGCTGCTGGTCAAACCAAATCATGTTTGATCTAGTTTATCTGAACATTTTCTAACTTTCTATAAATCTGTCTAAAAAAATATATGGAAGCTGAGAGAGGACACATTTAATAATGTGAGCAGCCCACTTTTTTTGTTAAGAAAAGACCAGAAAAAAATTTTTAACTGGTGAAAGAAAGTAATGACAATTAAGGGGTCATTCACAATTCACAAAAATRAGTGTACAAAACCTACTTCTAGGAGACCCCATCCCTAAAAGTGGACAGAAAAAAATCGTGATTTTTACAAACCTATTTTACACTCATGTGTGACTGGTGTACTACAACAGTCACTACTGTGTAACACATCACACTTTCTTAAATTATACTTACACACATGCACTGCAACACGCTTTCCCCACTATAAAAACTGGAAATAATCTCTGATTCATTGTGTCCAATTACAGCAAATAACAACCACTTTAACAGAAATGTCAAACTGAACTTGAAGACAGCATTAACAAGAACAATCATTTCTACTGTCATAAAAATCATAACCAGACATAAACATTGCAAACATTATTGTCACAGGGCCACCCAACATCCTCCGCAGCTCAAACGTCTTTCCTTCTTTTCTATTATTTTTTTATTCACTTTTTTAATTCATTTAGTAGATCTGCATCCTGGAGACATTTAATATTTAATCTAAAAAAAAACTTTCCTATCGTTTGATCCACTCAAGACTGACGCTTTAATCAAATGATCAGAAACAAATAATTTAAAATGTTTTATAATGTAACGGTTTTAATTGTGACGAGGTATTCAATCGATTAGTTTTTTTAGTAACTAATCAACAGGAGTTCTGTATAGATCTGATGAAGATGCACACATTTTTCTATTAGTATACTCTAAAATCCTGCATGTCATKTTCAGCAATTATGCTTAAATGTACATATATGGCATCATAAATTATTTAAGAAGGTCAAAGTTACTTGAAGACAACAAGAGTTGCATCTGTGTACTGTGTACCAGTTCTTTTCTTTTGTGTTTGAGCAAATAATGTTGTTTTATTGGGGGGTTATATTCATGGGATCAAATTATTGTGGAGGTCATAACAAAAAAATTCAACTCCTCAAAAAGTGACCCATACAAATAAAACAATTTCACATTTCTTTAACAAATTTGCTTTGATCATTTTTTAAAAAGGAATTAATTGATCCAATGCTTTTAAAGTCATTTTCCAGATTATTCTATAGTCTTTTACAGCAGCCAGCTCTGTTATACCAGGACAGCTGAAAAGACCTGTTATTTACCCACTGTGGGATCAATAAAAAGTTATTTTTTAAATCTTACTTTCCCCACCTTTTGCACCAAATTAATCTGAGGAGTTCATCAGCCCTGCTGTTTAACTCTGTTTTTCTTTGTAAGGAAGATTATCAAATGGCTTCGCCAAAAACCCCCTCCACAACATTCAAACTGTCTGCCATTATGTGCAGCTACCTAGCTGGGACTGGCGTGAGGCTAGAGTGAAGTGTGTCCATCTGTGAGTCCTTCAAGACGGTGAAGGGGCTCAGCAGCAGCCGCTGGACAGAAGAAGTCAGAAAGAGTGATAGAAGTCTGTCTCCAAACAAAGCAGCTACAAAACAACCAACAGAAATAGAAGCTTGATTTGTCGCTAGTCGTTTTTAACAAAGAAAATGCTGCTAAAAGGATTAATAAAGTCTCCGGTTTGACTCAGAAGAGTCAGAAACTAAAGTAAAAATTGCTCCCACGGAATGTTTACACCAAAAGATCGCTGATTCGCTCATTTCGCTGTCAATCAAAAAGGGATTCAGCCTCCGACAGATCATCCAATCATCATGCAGAAGCTGAGCGTCCGGGCCAGCCCACAGCCCCATAAAACCCCAGAGAAGCTCAGCGTCCGACTGAGCTCTGTGAAGCTGCGGGAATGAGTGAAATGAGGAAATGWGGAAAGCCGCGTCGTTACCAGTGATAAGAAGCTGATACTGAACAAAAGTTGAGCGCGTTGTAGAGCATATTTATGCACACAAATTTATGTACACACAACAGTATATATTTGATCTTTTTTTTTTTACATCTTAGGGGAAGCTGAGCTTCCCTTGCAGTCTCAGAGCAATCGCCTCTGCTTTGACCCAAATACTAAATAATGATAATAATGTCATTCAAGGCATTTAATTTTTCTTCTGTTGAACCAAAATGAAAAAGCAAACAATTTATTTTCATTTGTTGGATTCTTTATCATTTTTAATTACTTTTTCTGTTTCAAGTTATTTCAGTGACTTTTAGGAATTTCCACTTTATCAAAAAAGCTAAAAACTAATACTCAGTTTTTTCAACATTAACCTTGAGATAATCTTTTTTAATTACTTTTTCTGTTTCAAGTTATTTCAGTGACCTTTTAGAATTTCCACTTTATCAAAAAAGCTAAAAACTAATACTCAGTTTTTTCAACATTAACCTTGAGATAATCTTCTTTTAATAATTTTAATTTAAAAAGTTATTTTAATTTTAAAAAAGCTTGTTTTGATTAAAAAAAAGCTACAAATGTTCCCAAAGATCACAAATAAACAAGATGTTCTTCATCAACAAACAGTTCAGTCACTGTTCATCATCTCATTATTGGAAACTCAAGAAAACAAAATAAACACTTSAACTTCTTGTTTCTGCATTAGAATTTCTCATAGTCAAAGCTCACTTTCATTAATGAGATTAAATTGCCCCAAGATAACTAAAAGTGACCATTATTTTTGCAAAAGCATAAAAATAAACAGCACACTGAAAAACTTATTGTTTTCTTTAATATTTAGCAAATCTGAGAGAAAAAAACATCTAAAATGTGTATTCTTGTTGGTCTAAARCCGTGGTGCCCAAAGGGGGGTCCGCGGGCCAAAATTGGCCCACCAAGCCATTTGATTTGGCCCACCAGCGGTTACTAATTATGTTAAAATTAAATATAAGATACAAGTAACTACAARAGACATTTAGATTAGATTTMAGCCCATATCTAGATTTTCACATCTTATAAGACCCCATATACTTCAATTTTAAATTATGAGAAGTTTCATGAACCTTTGCTGCCTGAGCATACGTTGACTTTTCTCCATGTCCATGGGCTGAAAAAAATGTGGGGAACCAAACTGGCTGCTAGCTAATCATAAAAAATAAAACAACTTTACTTAAGAAGTATTTGCATTTCATATATTATTGCATTTGGCCACAGCCCTCAGACTGATTTTAATTTTGGCCTTCTCAGGGAAAATGTTTGGGCACCCCTGCTCTAAAGAGCAAGAAAAAAGTCTTTGTTTCATGCTTTTCKGTTTCATCCTTTACTGCAGGAACTGAAACTTGTTTCTCTGTAGTCCAAATAAAATATTAAATCTGAAAAYCTTTCCTCTGACTGTAACTTAATAAAACACCATGATCCCAGTTTGACTTGTGTTCTTTATTCAGTGCTGTTAGTGCACACTCCTGTTACACTTCAAGGTTACTCCAAAAAAAATAAATAAATAAATAAAAGAAAAAACAGGTTTTAGTGCTGGAATTTTAAAAATCCCAAAACTTATAAAGTTTCATGTAAACAGCAGGTTTATTTCACTAAAGCTTTGACTAATAATCTTGGAGAAACTCAACAACACAAACATGTTGATCACAACTAAACATCATTTTTAATCTTATAGTCTCTGTCAAAGTAACTTTATCATTTTGAACCATTTGATATGTTTGATGGATCACCATGAAACTGTTAAATATATACAGTGRTGTTAATTTTGATGTCATAGTTAATAGAGGAAATTAAACATCCTCCAAATCTGAATAGTTAAGAAAAWGTAGCTTGACTCAAGAAATAGAGAAGGTGAATATTAGGGGTGCAACGATACATGAAATCCACGGTTCGGTTCAATACTTTAGTCTCAYGGTTCGATATTTTTTCGATACAAAAAAGAGAAATTTCCATGCCCCTTTAAACTTGTAATTTATTTATATTAATTATGAACATTTGTTTAACCTCAAAAGTACAGTTTTTAAATTAAATGTTGCTGAAACAGCAAGTTACTCAGTGGATCTGTGCTCAAAAATGCAGCATAGGTGGAGTAGTTGAACACAGATCCACTGATCCTTCAACACAGAGCATCTTCAGAAGACAWGMTGATAAAGTAAATTTTTAAAATCTGTATTGTTCGATACAACACTGTTCGATACGGTTCGATACAGGTACATGTATTGTTGCACGCCTAGTGAATAATTGGGTCTCTGAAAACTTTAACAATGGAACAATTTTAGAATAATGCTCCTTAAAAAATAAATTGAAAATCTTTGAATGTCCCATTGTTATATCTAGTTCAGACTATCAACAGAGAACAGGTAAATCTGAGCTGATTGTTAAAAACATCACAACATGGCCTCGCATCTGTAAACACACTTCATCCACAAAGGCTGGTTAAAGCTCTATCACGCAAAGAAGTTATGTTAACACTATAAATGTCTTCTCTGGATCAAAGCTCATTTAAAATAGATATATAGACAGAAAGTGAAAAATGGATCCGAGACCAGATAAATAAAAATGTGAAATACTTTTTGTTGTTTTTGTTTTTACTGAAGAGGAGGAACCAACCATCCTGCCATCAGCACACAGTTTAAAGCCTGACTCTCAGACACGTTAGGGGTGCAGTGTTCACATCTGAAAAAGCACAGTCAATGTCAAAAAGTACATACAGGTTTWACAACATGTACTCACATCAGACTACTTCTTTTTCATGGACAGTCTTTGTATTTCAGCATTTTAAATCACTTTCTGCTGCCATTACAAAAGCATAAATTAAGAGTAAAAGAGTCTAGAACCGAYCTGACCTGCCTGCAGGCCAGATCTCTCAACAACTGAAAACATTTGACTCGTTATGAAGTTAAATGCAGCAAAAAGAACCCAAGAAGACTGTTCAACTAGAACCCTGAATCAAACGGTCAACATTCCCACCAAAACMTCCTACAACTGGTTTCAGTTCCTCGTCATTTACAGACAGTTCAAACATGTCATGTTGTATGGACTGTCTGTAAATTGCACACATTTACCACCTTTTTGCATGTACTGTATACAAACAGATAAAGGAAATCCCACAGAATTATTTTTCAAAAACTCTAAAATAGTTTGCATCTCAGAACCATCCAAAGCCAACATCCTCCTCCTYCTACTGCTAGACTACCTGCTTCCCTGCAGGCACCGCCAGCCCTCCCCACCACACATCAGCTAAGTAAACTACCACAAACTTAGGCTCATGTATTGGATAAACATCTAAGATCTGAAAAAAAAAAATTCTTTACTGTGAATAAATTTTACAACATGTTACATTCAGCTTTGAGGAGCGCTCCGAACACATTGCAACTGCCAGATGTTTCATCAAATTTAAGTGGCAAAAAAAAGCATTTAAGATTTTACATTAAAGCCAGCATTAAAACTAGGAAAATATAAATCCATATGTCCATTGTGCAACATTTCTCTATGATGCATCAAATAAATCCCATCAGATGGGAAATGTACAGAACAGGCTTTTAATCAGAGGGCCAAGGTCTGAGTAGAGCAGGCTGTGTGTGTGTGTGTGC
>NW_013952563.1:847237-851421 GCF_001266775.1 Austrofundulus limnaeus | reverse complement strand
AAAAAAAAAAAAAAAAAAGTCTAATTTTCATGCCTTATGAAGCTACAGATGCAACTGTGCATCAATACACTGGTTTCAAGCATGAAATGTAATTAGGATTTTCACCTCAGGCATTTACCTTACAAGAGGTGTAGAAGCTTTTTCCTGGGATCCCCGCCATCTTGATTTCACTCATWTGAGTGTAATATTGTCAGGGACCACAACAGGGTGATGGTCATGTCTAATAATAAGACCAATGAGTTAAAGTTGAAAAAAAGTATCTTGGGCAGAGAAGCAAAAATGCAATGTCCACATGAGGACACACAGTCTCAGGAGGGCCGTTAAATAAGCCGAGCATCTCTTGAATGGACACATTRCTTGTCCTTCTCATGTTATTCTAGGCTTAACTCCTTCTGATGAGAGTTTTGACACAACATTGACCAATGAGATATCATGCTCACCATATGCAATGAATGACCCAATTACAACCACAACAAATATTTGCTTAATATTAGTAAAAAAACAACTTAAAAACGTACTCTTGTGTTGGTTAATGCTGCTTAGCTTTGGCAGCCATCTTAAATTGGGTAGACTCCAAATATCAATCTGCTGAAGATGTATAATTAATTACAATCCATCCAGTGGTTCATTRGATAATCTGCTAACAGACAAACAAGGCTGACTCCAACAGTTATGCTGCGTTCACACCGAACGYGTTTTCAACATCAAAAACTTGTGCACTTTGAGATCAGACGCTTGTCAAAATTGCTCTAAATGTGCATTCTGTGCGATGGGAAGTTGTTCTCTGGTCTCTGTGCAATGGTGGACTCCGCTTTGGTCCGCAATGATTTTCCAAACTACACCAATTCATTAAAAGTGACGTATGTGTGCGACTCATGAGGATGCAGCCCCTGAATTGAGACACAGCCAAGGATTATTTCCTGAAAGTTTCATTCACTTCCATGAAGTGGTTTATGAAACAGACACTCACACACACACACACACACACACAGAAAACAACATAACTGCCCCTTTTCGCCACGTGTTTTTTTTTTTACTCTATCTGTGTTTGTCGTTCTGTACTCTCGGAGCACAGGCTGTGCTTTTTATTCTCCTGATCAAACTTCCATTTGGAGATTTCACAAGCATCCTGCTGAAAAGCCAAAGAGTCTTTTTTTTTTTTTGCTCCAAGTGTTCGAGCTGGGCTGTGAACTCTCGTTATCACAGTGCCTCTGAAATATCACTTATTTCAAATCAATCAGTGGGATGTTGTCATGCAGTGCATTGACTGGACCAGTTTGAAACTAAAAATGGGAGGAAACAAAAAGTCCCCRTTGTGTTCTTTTAGAAATGGTTGAATAAAGGGATAAGATRGAGAATTTCCTCAGACAGACGTCCTCTGCACTCTGAAAGAACTTCCCCTCTCAGTCACACCTCAGAGCAGAGCTGAGAGGAACTCTTGGTGTGATTTTCTCATGTTCACACATTTAGAGCAGGGAACCACTAACAGGTACAGCAGCAGAGGGAATAATGCACATTAGCTGCAGAAATCACTAAATGATTAACTTTGGCTTCGTTTCCAGCTGACTTGTGGAGCCTTGATAGAATTTCACCAGGCTATTGATTTTAACGACATAAAGAATTAAAGTCTCTAATTTYTTTGAGGAACCATTTGTTACGTTCAGTTCTTCAAAGTGGGCCCTAAAAAAAGAAATCACTTTATTTAAGCTAAGGACATTATTTCCAATAACAAACGTTTGAGATGCTCCCTAACTATTCAACAGACGTGGGGGTTTTAGTGTGTAAAYGCTGAATCAGCATTTAGACATTTATCCTGTTCATACTTTGCACAAACTGTAAGGAAATTAGTGTTTGGTAGATTATTTCTTTGTTGTAACAATGCTTCTTGGTAAATTTTGACAAATTTTTCATGTGCACAACCCACATACTCAGCTCTACTGCTCATCCCACTAATGCATGTTCCTTACAAATGTGGCACCACTGTATGAGATGAGAAACATTGTTACAACAAAGAAATAATCTGCTAAACACACATTTACTTACCTTTTTTCGCTAAGTTCACTTTATTCTGTATGTTTTTTCAGTCGAAYTACATCTGCAGACTTCGTGTTTAATCATTCACCTGTCAAAACATTCAGCTTAAGTAGGAACAGTGTGATTTAACATTTGGTTTTTACAGCTTTTAACATTTTCAAAGAAATAAAATAAAATAAATAATAATTATGCTTCAGCATATATCCTCTTTTTTGTCTTCTTTTGGTACTTGTAGCTTTTACTGACCATTTTACCAAAAACAGCTACACTTTGTTCGTTTTAGCTTCACCATTTGTTTTTCTAGCTGTCCATTCGTCCATTCACTTCACTTGCTTCTCCTTCCTGGTTCACAGCCTGCCTGTCTCTAGCAGCTAGAGATGAGTTAAGTCCATCACAGGAACATATGGAGACAAATGAGACAACCATTCRCTCTCTCACTCACACCTCACACAACTTAGAGTTACCAATTAGGCTAACAGTCAAGTTTCTGGTCWGTGGGAGAAAACCRGATGASGTAGAATAAAACACACATGTGCAAGAAGAAAACTGTGCTGCCCTTTCAATGTTGTTTATTTTACCATGTTTTAAAGATTTAAACTGCTGTTACTTTTTTCTCTTAACTACTGTTTTACTATTTTAGCTAATATGGCAATTCTAGCTTCAATTGTCTCATTTTTACTCACTGTTTTGTTGTAGCTACTGTTTTACTGTTACTTTTCTGCTTTCTTTAGCTTCTGTTTTTTTAGCCTTTAGCTACTGTTCTGCTGCTTTTAGCCTCCACTTATTTAATTTTTAAACAATTCAGTTTTGACTTCAGCAGTTTCCAACAGGCTTTCAGCTCCCACACTAGAKTTTTGTAGAAAATGCAATTTCGTTACAACTTTTTGCTTTAAAAACAAAAAAGCCTTGAATTTAGTGAGTGAGGCAGTTTCGTAGCAAGTCTTTGACTTTGTCCTTCAACCATTTGGGTTTGAGGATTCTGACATGAACTCTGCTCTAATCAGTAAACCAGAGGCTAATGTAATTTATTCTAATTCATTTTAATCTCATTCCAGAACGMGCCTGAATGAGTCGGGCGAAGTCTGGCTATGCAAACAGAAATAAGTCTGAAGCCCTGAGCTTGTTCTCCTGCATTATGCATGCAGCTGAGTGGATGCACCATATTTTGTTACACTAAATGACCTTTCACAATAATTGTGGCCCACTGTCCTTGGGCTTTCAGCCTAAGAGTGGATATTATGCAACTGGGATGACGACCACTGGAGTATATGTTGATTTCAATAGTCATGTCAGACCTAACAAGGCTGAGTGAAATAAAAAGGATGAGTGTCCTTTTTGTTGCCTCTTTCAGAAAAGTGGACAGACAAAAAGAAGGAAACATCAGGTTTAAATGAGATTCCAACACGACCCGACCTCTGAGGATTAATATAATTAATGCAGTTATAGTTAACATGGAACTGTTGCATCATTTTAACTCGTACATTTCTTTAATTAGTTAATTACTTCAGATTTTTGTTTTGTTTCATTTTTGTTGTTGAATGTCCTTTTTTTAAAAAGGTATCATATCGTGCTTTTAAGTCCTTCTTTTTCACATCTAAATCATTCACTTATGGTCTATTTAAAATAAAACTGCAACGCTTTGGTCTTAATTCCTCGTCTTTGTTGCTCCACAGACTCCTTGCTTTCCTTGCTTTACCCCTGTTCTGAGTTGCGCCTCAGAGAAAGCTGTTTTGGTGCGGTCTCTTTAAATAAAAATGAGATATTTCACACCCCGCCCCCTTCAGGTCGCTGAACGTTCGACTCCACCCCGTTCGGCCATGTTTGTAGTTTCATAGCAACAACACAGTTATCTACCGACTAAAAACAGTTTTTAAGATAAAAAAGATAAGATAAAACTTTATTGATCCCACAGTCTGGAAATTTGCACATTACTGCAGCTTAATASAAGAGAGGCTGAGAAGAATAATGAAAGATTAATAAAATATAATAAACAAAACCCCACAATTTACACGCGATATATAGTTATGTACCAGTGCACATATACACATATACATAAACACATATGCTAATTTTTATACATATATACACCGTAAAGTACAGTACAAAAATGAATGTATATGAAGGTGCATATTAGTGATGGCAGATGGCAA
>NW_013952563.1:830134-844546 GCF_001266775.1 Austrofundulus limnaeus | reverse complement strand
AACTACAAAATCACACAGCGAGGAAAAAAATGGTGGACTATGAAATCCAGTTGGCCGGAAATACATTACCATAAATGGTAGTTCCGAAGAAAAAAGTGTGATGAAATAAACAATGAAATGAAATAAGCAACAGCAGATTTTGAACAAACTGAAAAATCTGACCCATAAAATAATATAAAAATATCTTTGCAGTAACTGGACAGAATAAATTAAAGTTCTCTACACTCCTAGACACTATAATTGCACAAAAATAGTTTATAAATGCAAAAAAAGTGCATTTAGCATTATATGTCTCCTTTAAATAAACCAGCAGGTTGTAACACGAACATAAAATCAGTTCAGGCTGCAGGTTGTGCAACAGTGCAGGGCTTCATGTCAAGAAGGCTAGAACATCTTACACCAACTTATCTCTTATTTTAAATTGTAAAATCTTTCTAAATATTGTAGTTTTAAGTCTACCTCTTTGAACTTGCACTGTGAAATTCTGTCCTTGGAGGGTTTGTGCCAAAATAAAACTCCAACTCAAAGTCACACATCGTGTCTGTAGAAGTAGCAGAACTGAACACAAACCTTCAGCAGCAGTGTGACGGTCCAGCAGTACTGGCCCAAATGTTCTGTTTATTCTACTCAGTTAATCATAATCAGTTTTATTGAAAACCATTTTGTTGTTTTGATTCGTTTTTGTGACAGAAAAACGTTGGCTTCACTGACCACAAGAGATGAATCCAACAGATATGACTCATCTCAGGTGATTCATCTCCTGTCAACACTGTAGTTTTTGTGCCAATAAAATAAGAATCTTCCACAGCTAAAGACTTCTGTGTGAGCAAAGTCTGAAGTACCTAATGAACCACATGCCAAGAGTGTATCGGTTTCTCTTTAACCAATCAGCTGATGTTGATCTCCATCCTTTAATGAAGACGTGATGAAACCTGTTCTCAGAGAACTCAACAGGCAGCAGTTCTACCTGCTCGAGTTTTGTACAACCCTGACCTTGAGGTAGATGTGAAGAAACATACTAGTGTACAACTGTAGCCTAGGCTGTTTGTAGAACAAGTGCACTATTTGCCCTACAAATTCCAATTATTCCTATTGAAACGTTGAAAACTCAATAAAATTCAACAAGAAACACCAAAGTCTTTCTGAAAGGAAAAATCTTTTGCTTTTTTAAAGGTTTTTTTTAAAGGTTTTATTTTTGAAACTGTCTTCACTGGTGTTTTTGGTCTGATTAATTCAAATGTTTATTGTTTTTGAGTGCACAACGTGTACTTTCTGTCAGATGGCGAACAACTGACACAMCAGATTAGCACATAGAACATGCAAAAAAAAGTCACATTACCACTAAACTCAGATTTTTCATTATTATTAAGTAGAAAGACGTCTATTATGAAGCAAATACAAAAAGTGGTTTTTAACCAATTATTTTCATTTCTATTTCATCAGAAGAGTAAAGAGGTTTAAGTTTTAGGTCCTTAATATTTGAGGGATTCATTGTAATAAGTAGGGTCGAGGAGGAAGTAGTGGTGATAAATACATTTAAAGCATTTGTATCACTAGATCAAAATGATGATCAAAAACAGATTAATTCATTCACCATTTTGAACTTTATTTCCTTTAAACATTAATTTTCCGTTTAGATTTGTTAATCTCGTGTTTTGTTTTTCAGGTGTTTCAAATAGATTTCATTACCTTTCTGTAACTGTTTGTGCTCAAAAAAACATGTTTTAAAACCCTCTTCCGCTGCCACGTACACATTGTTCGGCATTTTCAGTCTTTTTGCAAGCATGGATGCCAAGTTGGGTTTTTCCTGAACACTATTTTCTACCAAGTCTTGTGCAACACGTGTGGATAAATCTTAGGTTTTATTTTTAAGTTCTCCAAGACAATTTGCTTTGATTTTCTCCTTAAACCTGTACACACAGCTAAAAAAAAACATACATGTCCTTTAAGTTTTGTCTCAGCTTAGTTAAAGCATCACATTCACAAATTTAGATTCAGTCCTGTCCAATCCAACCCCAGAACAAGTGAGCACCGGGGTAACCTGGAAATGTTGGCTAAAAATAGTTCCTGCTGCTCTCAGGTGGTTTCTGGAAGGTAAGTTATTTCCTCCTGTCACATCATGGCAGGTCCATCTGTGCCAGCAGTTGTTTCATGCCACTTCCTGTATAGATGTATGGCAAGACTAGATGAGCTCTGGACAGGCAGGAACCAGCTCTATAAATGAATGAATCATAGTGTGAGTTATAAACAGCTTTCATTGGTTCATTGTTAAATCCTGTTTTACCACACTCACACTCTGAACACCTCCTGTAATATATTATTTTCTAACCAATGTGACAAATATTGCAGTTTTTATTTCTCTTGCAGCTTTCATGTCTATTATTTTACATAAATGAGTGTGCCATAAACCTTTTAAAACCCATGCTGAGCAATGATTCGCCTGAATGATTTCACTCTGAGGACACCTCACTATCTTTTTATTACATAATATGTCAATATTACTTTAAAGTAAAATGTCACTGTCACAGCATTGTTGGTTTGCTTTTTACCGTCTTCAGTGTCTCTGCTCTCGGCGGTCAGAGAACACATTGTTTATCAGCGCTGGTTAAAGTCAGCGTCAGCCGTGTGAGTGAGGATCAGTGAGGCTGGAGGGTGGAGTGAGATGGGCTAMAGTCACTTTTCAATGATGTAACTGGAACCAGAGACAGATTCAAGTGCCTCTTAATGGCTTCGTGTGCTTTGTATGGA
Organism: Austrofundulus limnaeus; assembly: GCF_001266775.1. Lineage (NCBI taxonomy): Eukaryota > Metazoa > Chordata > Actinopteri > Cyprinodontiformes > Rivulidae > Austrofundulus > Austrofundulus limnaeus. The sequence continues at coordinate 841,798 of NW_013952563.1, read as the reverse complement.
TGGAAGCGTGTAGGTACTTCACTTTGTGTGCCTGTAGGAGCAGGTAAAATATAAGTACGTTTTTGTTTCTTTGTATTAAAATGTAAAATAAGTCACTCTGAAGTTTAAAAAAATAGTAGTTGGTTTAGTTATTCATTATGCAAAGGGAGTTGTTCAATTTAGTGTTCTGGCTCTGATTTAACARCATTAGAATAGACATGTTAACATGTAGCATCCATGGGTAGAGACCTTTTTACTTCTGTGAACAGCAGTGGCGGCTGGTGGATTTTTCTCCAGGGGGGGCTACAAATCCAAAATAGGCTCAYCTCCAAAAGCAATCAAATTTTTTAAGGAAATGCATGAAAATTWTTTGAACATAAATGAAGGATACAGAACATCCTTGTCTTATCTTTTTGCATTGAGGACTTACTGCGCATGTCCAAAATCTTACAATGACTTGCCTATGGGAGTCTGTGGCGGCGACCGGCCCGTGACCCGGAAGTGACTCAACACGAAAAAACTCATGAGTAAAATGGAAGTTTGCACATCAACAACGYTAATTATTTATTTTACTTATCATAAAACATATGTACGATATTTTTTCGAAACATTTATAACGCTTTATTTAGTTATTTAATTTTTTAATTTTTTTGTGTACAAAATCTAGTGGTGGGGGGTGGTGCCCTAGCGCCCCCTATTGACCAGCCGCCACTGGTGAACAGCAAGCTGAATGCATGTGTGATGCATCAACACCAAAGCGTTCACACTGGAGTCTAATGGAGTTTACATGTGAATGTCCACAAAAAAAGAATGGTATCGGAGCATTTCAATGTATGAGTACTTGTGAAAATACTGCTATGACGCCTGATACAGATRCCTGTATCGGGACACCACTACGGGACACCATTATTAAATTATAGGGTAAAAGTCCAGTCATGTCAAATTCGGCCATCTTCTGTGAAAAATTGCATCAATCTTTACAACTCAACCATTGGTCAAACTTTGACAAACCAACACAACCTATGACATCTAACAGCTTTAACTCACCAGCTGAGTTATCAAAACAATCTACTGTACGTCAGAAAACATGTCCTCCCTGCAGACCGAAGGATAAAGAAGAAAATCACTGGATTTTGTGGTGAGTTCTAAGTTTCCCACTGCTCTACATAGATCTCACAAGCCAACTGCATTTACTCCATCCATCCATCCATCCATCCATCCATCCATCCATCCATCCATCCATCCATCCCCACTTGTTTTAAGATTGCTAAACATTCTTCCAGCGTTTCGTTTCATTTCATTTCATCAAGGACAGCAAAATAAACAATGTTACATGATAAAAAACAAGCAACCATTGCTTTGTTCAAGAGTTTTAATTTTCTGGAAGGATTCCAAAGCATTCCCAGGCCAACTGACAGACAGTCTCTCCAGCATGTCCTAGGTCTTTCTAATTGAAAGTAACAAAAAGATGTGTGGAGTTACAAGATTTAAACTGTATGACTCGAGCTTAGTGGATCGATCCCTTCACCCCCATTCACTGACGTAAGTCTGATGAAATGTGACAAGAGCGTTCAGACTGCAGTCGCTTTGAAAAACATGAAAATGTAAAAAAGAAAATTTATATATATATATATATATAATACATTTATATACAGTATATAGTACTTTATTTGTCATCAATGCATGTTCACATACAATGTTGAATTTTTTTTATATTTACATTTGACCATTATGTCCAAATGATAAGTTATCTCTTATGAACTCTTATGAATTTACCTAATTTCCCTCTGGGATCAATAAAGTATTTTTTTAATTTGAATTGAATTGAATTTGAATTTGGACTCATCATAAATGCGTTCAGTCAAATTCTGTCAAAGTTCAACTGATCTGAGAAGTTTATGATAAATTTACAGTAGATACAGCTGCAAGCTGTGACACTTTCTATAGGTTGTTCAGGAGACTTGCTGGCAGGGTGGGGGGGACTCAGGAAACTTACAGGGGACATTCTAGGCATTTTCCTAAATTCAGCATTTCTAAACTGATGCAGCTAATTTGCCATAACAGTTGAGGCTGCAGCCTTTTGCTGACTCTGCAGCAGAGCTACTCTAGTACAACGTGCTAAAGATGGTCGTGACAGGACCTATCTAACCTCCCCGCTTTAAATTATCTGCAGCTGATGAAGAACAACCTTTCCGGCAGTTAATCAGAGCCCTCAGACTGTAAACACATCACCAGCTGCAATCAGCCWACAGAGAGATCACAGCTGACAGGTCAGAAGTGAAATTTACATTTGATCAGATGAAGAAGGCTGCAGTGGCTGGAACTTTAATCTGATGTGTAAATCATGGATAATTTGATGGAATAAACACGAATGTCCTGAGGCAGGTAGAGCTAGTATAGATATTTTTTGTACAGTATTTTATAGCTCACGTTTGAAGGTTAAATGTTCCTCTTTTCTCTCACAGTTGTGGTGAAGCTTGCACATAGCATGCATTTTACAGCAGCACAGCTTGAAGGTTTGCTTTGACAGGTAGAAAACACACAGGCACTTCTCTGATACTGTATATCAGATCTACAGAGCTGCATAATCCACAAATTACAGCGCATAAAAAAATGATGTCAAGTTTAGTTACCAACCAAATTAATAGTACTTTTAAGGAAATGCATGAAAATCATTTGAACATAAATGAAGGATACAGAACATTCTTGTTATAGAAAAAAAATGTCCTGAACACTTATGTTCACAAATTAGGCATTAAAATGATTTTAATTAAATATTTTTAGTATCTTGTACTGTTTGCATTATTTATTTAACTCAACAAGACATTCATTATTTATGACATTGTTAATAATTGACTGTTATTATTTATTAACGTGACACTTAGATTAGATTTGTTAACCTTTACATGATATGAAGGGGAAATCACGAGGTGATTTGCAATAAATATGTTTTAAATGTAACAAATTTTCTGTGTCTGTAGTTCAAACCATCAGTAGGCCTGTTTTATCACTATGATGTTGCCTCGTGTGAATTCACATATGGTTTACTCAGTTATTGAACTTGACCTTTTTATGTTGCAACAATAAAAGGCTTTTCTTTAAAAGCCGTCGCTGCGCGCAGCTTTCAGAGCAGCAACGCATTATCTAACTCTCCTCTCTGTTTACCATGAGTCACGGACCAAACCTTAGGCAACAGAGCTGGGGAGAGCAGGGATGGAGATGGGATTCAAATTCAGCCGCATTCAGGACAAGATGGAGGGAAAAGGGCAGTTTGTTTCAGGACGTCTCTCTATACCACTGGGTAAATTTGTAAGAAACCATTTACAGGCAATCCAGTGGAACTTACAATTAAAACGATGTGGATGAATGTTTAATGTATACTCATGCAGGAGTTTGTGTGGAGAAACTTTGTGTATGTGTGTGTGTGGGGGGGGGGGGGTATTCTAAAGGGCAAACGTTAAAAGTATTAAGAAATTTACACAGGGGACTTCTGCTGCTGATAGCAGATTGGTGGCTGTTTGGAATTATATAAAAAAATTGATTCCCCCCTTTTACATTCAGAGGTGGGCAATTAATTTTTGCAAAGAACCTCATAAGAAATTGTGAGTGTTGCAGAAGATCGGACCAACTGACCTCAAACATTTGTGCAAAATTAAAAATTTAAAATTACTATAAATACGATTTTCCTTATCTGCTAAGAAACACAGAAACTAACTAGATACCACATAGCGGTAACACAATGACCCCCACACGTACAAATGCACCAGAACTCAGAAGTCTTTGTTCCTAATAAATGTCATGCTACTAGATGCATCCCAAAATTGTAGTGGTTTGGGTGGGGGTCTTTTTTTTCTTTTTTTTTGGGGGGATTGGTGGGCCTGATGGATAGAGCTTCATCAGAGCTAAACAACAAAATAAATCTGAAGCTTCTATGTTGAACAGTTTCTGAGTTTTAAGCACTTTTGCATGTCCAGACACCCCTTCTTTGAAAGAAGTCCCCCCTCCAAATATGGGGTGTATTGTAAAACCGTTGGCTGGTGCAGTGTAGGTCAGACTCATCTACAGTCCTGCCAAATTTCATGTTGATTGGTGCAGCTGTTTTTGTGGTACGGTTGACCAAAAATCACCGAAAAATAAAAAAACAGTACGAAAACAATGACTCCCACTTGCGCTTCGCGTGCGGGGGTCATAATAAACATGTGAACCAGTCAGATTGAAATTTTCAACTTTATGATTAGATTTAATGATACAAGCATTCACAAAAATATGGTGAAAAACATGCTTGTTTGCTTTATTGTTGCAGTATTTCGAACATCACTAAACAGACAAATTGATGGGCCTATGCCCATTGTGTACATCCACCCTTTATAGTATTCCTCAAATTCTCACAAACCTGTCAGGTTTCAGTGTCAAAAACTGTAAGCTGTCGCTGAATCTTAGAAACTACAAGGACAACAGGACATGAGCTGAAACCACTCTACACTGATTCACAGTGGGTCAAATGTAGAGATTGCAAAACGAATGAGTGGAGGCATGACGATTAGTTAAAAGTTAAGCAGAAGTAGCCAATTGTTAACAGAGCTGGGTAGGTGATGAAATCTAATAAATGGTATTGAAAACCTAAACATATACAGTCTGCACCTATACAGAGGTGCTACTGTAAGTCGACAGAGAATCTGTTGGTAGTTTAGCTCTTGGACATTTAAGATATGAATGACTAACATGAGTGGAGCAACACATCCAGGTTAGCCTCGATGCCAGGAGTGCGTAATTCTCTGCTCCAACACCTGATTTGAATTAATRGGTGATTACCAAGCCTCTACGTGCATAATGAAAAAAAAATTAACCCCAAAAATCTGAAAATTGAAGATGTGGTACTATACACAAGTGTAAATTTTGACCGACTTTTTTCTAATGTACAATCACAATATGTTCCAATATTTTCTCGGATATAATTTCATTTTGCATATAGTTGGTGGGCAGAAGAATAACTAAGACCGCTCCATTGAATTGTGGATGGAGTTATAGGTTTGTTCCAAGCATGTAGCTAGAAGGGCGCTGGGTTGTCCTAACAAAGCCTTGTTGGGTTTTCCAACACCTTCTTTTAGCGTGCAACACCTCAGGACACCCTGCCAATCTGTGGGTGCGCAGAGTTGTTTTTAACCCTACATAAGTTTAGTGAACTTTCATAAACTACGTAAGCGGCAGAGGTTGACAGTTATTCTTTTAAAAAGCCAGAGGAGAACACAAAGAATAAATTGTGCCTGCTTGGATAGAGGTAGGTATATGCTTCAGCAGCTGCTGTGTTGTTTTCATTATCTCGGCTTCCCTCTGTCTGCAATTTTCCGTAAATTTTGTAAACTTTCATAAATCTGGTAAACATTGCTTGTATTCTGAAACTAGAGGAAGACACAAAGAATATATTATGACGGCTTGAATTAAGGAGGTGGTAGCATTTTTACAGCTGTAGTATCTGTGCTTGTTGGTCGTTTTTACAATCTTTGGTCTCAGTCTGTTCGTAACTCTTTTTACTTACTTAGTTTCCTAAGCTTCCATAAACTTCGTAAGCAGTGTGGAGGGTTTGTGATCTGGCTTAAAGTGTCGACCTCATCCTTCAAAATCCTACCTAAAATCCGGATTTGTTCAGTTAATCTATGTCAGAGCACTTTCCATTGTGTCTTTTAAAGGAGGTGGTACTTGAAGCGTTTAGTATTTTCTGAGTTGGGACTCATTATAAAAGGCTTGTGAACGGTACAGAAATTAAAAACACAATAGAGGAAGTATCGATCATTTACAAAACAAGCTGTGTCCAAAACGACAGGTCGGGTCCTCCGGAGGACTCAGACTACCCGGTCGAGGTGGGCTGGGTCCTTGGTAGACCAGGAAGACCGGAAAAAAAGAGGCTGTGAGTTTGGACGGTCTAGCCTCCCCTCCACCCCGGCGTACGTCATGTCACCTAGCAACCATGACGATGCTAAACAGAAGCAAAAATAGATCAAAATTAGAAAAATCTAAATACATTAGCATTATTAATATCACAAAACGATAAAATTAACTTAAAGGAAACATTTGAAGAACTAATTGACCCGCTGTAGGTGCATGYTTATTTCGCGTTTTTTATGACAAAAATAATATTTAAAAACACATCTATACAAATGATAAAAGTATTAGAATTATAACCGCTAAACATTTTTTATTTTTATATCACCATATTTTTATTTAAAACAAATTCTTTTCTCTTGCTTCGTCCATCATTACTAGCTTAAAAAAATCTCCGGTCGGGCCGCAATGCATTAYGGGAAATGCTGGGCCGGGAAGGATCCATCAGACCAGTCCTTCAAATCGGAGAAAAGGAAGGACGTATTTGTCGGCCGCATTGGAGGAGTCTTCGGTTTGGGACGGCCTCCGTCGCGGCGCTGTGATGTTTGAGGCCGACGAACTCGGCCTTCAGAGGACCCGGCCTGCCGTTTTGGACACAGCCACAATCTTCTTTGATAAACTCACCACCAGCTAACAGATTAGCTTTGTTGCTAGTTTGTGACTGACAATGGTGGTCTTTGCTGATCCATCCCTGGATGTAAAAATCTTGGTAAAAAGGTGTCCAGGTCTGCCTTAAAGAAACTTGGACTGAGGTATTGCCAGGAGGGAGCTCATTTTTATTATTATTACATTAAATTTCAACAGCACACACTTATTTTCACCATACATTTTTCCACCTACTTTGAAATGAATTCAGTCCTGCCTGCACTTTCCTTAGGAGAAGACTAGTAAGGCTACACAGTGCCATAATCATTCAGACATTTGCTTCCTCACACTCAGCTCCTTTCTGTAATAACTATAAATTTGAAGATAATGGTATACGTATCAAAGGAGCACAGTTAAACTGACACTAATGCCAGCAGGTTAGCCATTTCTGCTTGTTAAGCTAACAGAAGCTAATCAGCTACTAGCGCATGACTCGTGTTTTGTGTACAAACCAGACAGTTCTAGTAAATAACCTCATCTAACGTTTACAGGTACAACCTTTTTTTATTTAAGTAAATGTGATTTTAAATGTTTTAACAAGACCAAAAACCAATTTGACAAACTGGAGCACTTTATCCAGTCTCCATATCCTTTCATCCTGACCACTTTGGCTGCACTACTTTAGGGTGGAAGGGTGTCGCATATAAGGTAAAAAAAAGAAAAAAGATTTAGCTCAGGCAGCAGCCTGGAGGAACAAGTAGAGCGAACAGCTGGCTCCGTGTAGGAGGCTGATGAGCGCAGGAGTGTCACTGACACTGCTACCTGCTTGGGAAGCCTACAGACAATGAACTGAACTGACACCTTCTTCCCTTCACTCCTCATGAATAATAAAGCTCCAATTTCTCCATAACTCCTGACCAACTTTAAAAAAGCCTTTGTTCTCAAATATAACCAAATCAAAGATGTTTATATGAGAGGCTGAGGGGCTTCTTCCATTTAAAAGGGTTGCACATCTTGCCACCGCTTACTGCTACATCTGGAATCATCTGTTTAGACACATCATGCAGCAGATTTATGCTCATCAAAGATAACTCGTTTACTTCATAGTTCCCATTTTTTTCTCAGATTATTTAGGTTTGCTTTGCATTTGAAGATAAAGAKCTACTCATTAACTGAAAGTATGATTTTAGTATCTTAAAATATTAGCTTGAGTAATGAAACTCAAAATTGATTGTGCCATCTTTTCTGAAGCCATAAATCAGAGTAAATGTCAGACTGGCTCAGCTCTACGTGACATTTGTGGCTTTTAGCTTTCGGGAGCTGTCTGGGTCCACCGTCACACGTTTCATACATTTCAGATGTCTGTAAAGGCTACATGAAGGGGGGCTTGCAATCACACAGCCGGTACCTTCAATTACATCAAGAGCATTGAGTCATGTTTCCTTCAGATGTTTCATTTAGTTTCTGCTCCACCTGCCAATTCACACATCAAATTCTGCAGCTGAATCTCTTGGCTCGGCTTCCCTTAAAGCCCTCTCATTGTTGGTTTGTCAATGTAGAAAAAAGTCAGAAAAACAAATGATCAGAGCCATGTGGTAATGCACCGTGCCAGATAAGGACAAGCTCCGTATGCATTCATCATAAAAAAGCAGAGGCCGTGGAACAATAAATTCAATCGCTGCACTTTTCTGTGGTCACAGAAATGTCGCAGCAGTCAGTAAATTGAGTTAGATGCAGCAGCGGAGGAAGATAGTACAYGCTGCATATCTGACTCCTAAGTAGTGGGCTTTTAAAAGCCAATTTTTCAGGAACTGGTTTTAATTTATTCATTTTTTAACTGGTCTTAAAAAAATGGATTAAACTAAGCCAAAAGAATAAAAGCTCCAAAAAAAGACAAGAAAAAAAATGCATGGTTGCAGAAACAACTAATCTTTCATGCACTGGTAATGGTTCACAATTTATTCCTCCCCACTTTTTTAAAGTTTTTACTGTGTATGTGAATGCAAAAGGGGGGAGGATCGTTTTTTGTGTTTAGGCTTAGAAATTTCCAGTGAGAGATCTGTTTTTACATGCATCACAGACGTATAAAATTCTGAATCATATTTCAAATGTTTACATTTGATTGTTATCGTTAMTTTGTGTCACAGAGTCTGCAGAGTAGCTGCTGATTGGTGGAGTTTGTTCAAATAAAACAGTTGTAAAAGTTGTGGTTCAAACATGCTTCATCTTTTTTCGTTTTCAAATAATATTTGAAAGGATAAGAACATGGCTGTCTTCAGTAATGATTTTAAAATGTTTGATTTGTGCATACATTTCTAGTGATAAACAAAATGCTTGTAGTTTTAGCTTTTTAGTGGTATTAAAGTTGTTAGTCAGTAGTCTGATTATTTTTATTTCTTAATTTGTTTAGTTTTTTACATGCACATAGATGTAGACATATAGATCCACAGTGAACTCCTGCAAAGTTGCAGATCAAAGCCCCCCACATACTCGGGCATATGTTGCGGACTTGAGCCAGACTCAATGCGGACGTCCACCGGGCAGGTCTGCACAGAGATCAGTTTTTCACATCTGCGATGTCGCACAATATAACTGCCCAGCAAGTTCACATTGAACTGTTTTGGATGCGACACCAAGCAGATAAAGTTGAGAATCTGCATCATTTGTGGATAAAAAGGAAGTCAGATTTTGAAGAGCGTCTCACGGAGAAGATTCGAAAACAGAAACTTTATGATACATCAATGAAAGAGTGTAAGGACTTTCAGAGAGCAACAAATTTGTGGGAGGAAATAGCTCAGACCTTGAGCAAGATAAGTTCTTTTCTTTTGTTGTTTTAAAGCTAAAATGCAAACTCTCTCTTCCTCCTCGTCCTTGACTGAAATTACAAAAAATTGAAGAATTCGTCAGGCGATCAGTATGCTCGAGTATGAAGTCTCAACCGTCAAAGGCTCACGGACAGTACACAGTTTGCCTGAGTTTGTGGGAGCCTTTAGTTATTTGTGGACTTTCCCCTCAGAACTTAAATAAATTGTAGTCTCTCATAATTTTGCAAAAATAACAAATACCCTCTACAATTTTTTAACTATATTTTCATGGCAACATATAACTTCACCCCAGGAACTGTAAATCTTCTGCTTTGTTGTGAAGTCATCATCTTCATTTAATCATACTACAAAGCTAATTCATCATCATCATCACCCTGGTCTGCACTCACCGCTACTTAAATTATTTGTCTCTGATGTACGTACACTGAACAACAAAATTAACAATCTTCAGCTATTGGTCAGCTAMCTGTTCTCCTGACCTGGACGCCCACTGAAAACCCTCTGAGTTCACTTCATTCACCTTGGTTGATGTGTATATTCTTCCAAGTCCTGATGTGCAGATTTCAAATTTTCTTGTATGTGCAACTGTACTTATAATAATCCCTTCYGATTCTTTTGACCATATATAAAATTTGTATTTTTTCAAATAACATAACCCCTGTGAAACTTTGAGATCTATAGATTATATTTTCCTAACAGAGCACTTGGCTCTCAGACAGGTTTACAGTACTTGTGGTTCCTAGAGTTTCCAAAAGTAGAATGGGAGGCAGTGCTTTCAACTCTCCAGCTCTTCTCTTCCAGTTTCTGTCTTTGAGGCTGATACCCTGTCTACATTTAAGATTACACTTAAAATATTTTCTTTATGATGAGTCCTTTAGTTAGGGTTGGGTTTCCTGAACCATGCTGCTATAGGCTTAGACTGCTGGAAGCTGCTGTCCACATTTCATCACTCTGCTGCTGTCTTTACTCTCCAATATACAGTGCATGTGTTATACATGCAATACTATTGCCATAACCTGTGTTTTTCTTTGTTTTCCTTCCCATAGAAGCTACACCTCCATAAATTCTCATGTATTTGTCTGTGTCTCTTCACTCACCTCCTCTCAAACCTGAGCAAGTCATGACTGATCACAGCCAGACCTGAGTCTGGTTTTCCTGGGGGTTTCTTTCCATAAAAAGGGAGTTGTTCCTTTCCACTGGGGTCAAGTGTTTGCTAAGGATGGGAGATTTTGACAACGTGAAGATTCAACACAATCTGATGACTTCTTCAGACAGCGTACTAATTGGCATATGACTTTGTTTTGTATGAACATATTGTCATGTAATGTGAATGGAAATGAGTAACTGAACATGAATCCAGATCAGTTTTTTTAAGTTTGTTTTTGTGTCTTGCGATGACATCTGTAGTGAATGAATGCAATAGAACTGAAACATGAAGTGCCTTAAAAATAGCAGCCATAGTGTACTGTACCGCAGGGTTTTGATGCTGATGTTCATATTTTGGTTGTCTAGCCCAGTTAAGCAGAGTCCACCTCTGGAATGACTTTGAGAACTGCTGCTGCAGGTGTTTCAGAGTGAGCAATAAAATTAAAACTTTGAATATGACTCTTGTTCAGGGCTCACCCTGGGTCAGTGATCCTCTGGGGTACCAGCTGCTGAACCGAACTGAGCTGAAAGGGATCCATTCTGCTGGAGGATGAAGGGAGAACGAAAGAGGAAGAGACGCGAGTGGGGGACATACTGAGAAAAGGACATGACTGAAGGGTGAGGGTCACTGTGCTGAAAGACAAACTGGACCAAGTTGCCAGGGAAAGTGAAGCCAAGTACCCGCACTTGGACAAGGTTTGGGATTTTATCCTGTTTTAGTTTTAATTGCKGCAGAGCTCACTTTCCCCCCACAAGTCTGAGGCTCAACTTTTCTCAGAGCTAAAATAATCAGTTGCTTCTTATCTACAAAATACTGATTAATCCTCTAAGTAGTTTTCAAGCAGAAAATGACTGAAGAGTTCCTTCTTTCAGCTTCTTAAATTTGAAGTTTTGCTGCTTTGTGCCTGTGCTAAAAATAAAGTGAAAATTTTCAGATTATACAATTTTCCAAAAATAAAACAACTTCTTTTTAAGTATCTGAAGTACTTGTTAATAATGTCGTTTTCCATGAATCCATTTTTAAAGAGAAACAATAAATCTGCAATAAATTAGACACATGCAAGGCTATTAACATGCCTTAACGCGTCAAACCTTGAGCGAAAGTACTTTTGATGTTGCCACTTGATAGTAAAAAAGCAAACTTGTGATGTCCACCATGTACAGTGGTTTGCAAAAGTATTCATACCCCTTGAACTTTTCCATATTTTGTCACATTACAACCACAAACATAAATATATTTCACTGGAAT
>NW_013952563.1:827413-829464 GCF_001266775.1 Austrofundulus limnaeus | reverse complement strand
ATGCATATCACCCACCACTGTTCGACTCCAGTGTTTTAGCTGAAATGATCTAAATATGCTGAGAAATGACGGTGTTTAAACCACTTTGGTCTCATCATGTAACTTTAGCTGTCTTTTTGACCTCTATAGCTGAAAGCTAATAGGCTGGTGGTGTACTGACTGAATTCAGCTGAAAGCTAAAAAGGTCGAAAACATTACATTTTTAAGACATACCACTCCAATGGTTTAAATGACTTTAAACACCAGAGTCGAGCAGTTTTTGTTTGATTTGTTGGCTTTAATCCCCCAGTCACAAACAGCACTGTTGTGTTCAGACGCTGAGAGGAACCCCCAACAAATTCCTACACTTGTTAAGACAACTTTGGTTGGTTTTACACTCTATTCAGTGGATCACAGAGTCAGTTATGGCTTAAAAAAATGCAAAACCAGTCTCTTTTTCAACAAGTAATGCGGTTTGAAACATACAATTGGAAAAAGCTAAAAGAGGTAGCATGTTAGCATTCTATATAGTGGACTGGAGACTATAAATGTCAGTCTTGATCTTAAATATCAAAAGCAATAACATCAAAATAAAAAAACTGATCGCAAATTAAAATAAAATGTGTTCTGAGAGCAGACTTTAAAGAATGTGACTCAACAGGTTTGCTTGTATTTTATTTTTATATTTGCATCAGTTATAAGAACTAAAATAATCTTTGTGCAGATATTTWGGCAGCAAAAGTAATTATATTAGCATTTCTGTTTAAAAAAAATGCAAATAAAAAATGTGATGCATTTCCAAATTCTTGTTTTAATACAGTGAAACTGGAATATTTGCTCAAGGTTTTTATAGTATCAGTGTTTCAAACTGGTTCATGTCTAAAGTAAATCAACAAACATGACAATAATTATTTTTACAGTGAGTAAATGAGAGCTAAAACCAGATCAGAAATAAGAAAAAAATTTCAAAAACAGGCCTGGCCATTAGAGCTCAGGTTTTAAAGCACATTTAAGCCACAGGATACGTCCATTTTTAACAATCCTCTGGACAAACTTAGGCCAGCATAAAAGAGCTGGCATGCCATGAATATTTTACAGTCGGCTTATAGAGGAGCACGGGAATAGAATTAGAAAGCTTCGAATAAGAAAAACAGGCATCCTTTAAGAGAGCCAGTTTTATAAACCCACTTCTTACCGCTCCCTCTCACCCTCTCATCGAGCCACYAGTGATGAAAAACCTAATCTAATCTAAGAGAGAAACTCACAACACACTACAATTTCTACTAGTTGGATTAACAGTGCAAAACAAATAAATTAATCTTAAAAAAACTGCAAACAAATGTAACAAATCAGACGAGACCTGATCACTTGAGAGCGTTTTGAATGAGACAAAAAAAGGTATAAAAAACAACGTCAAAACAGCGAGGAGCCATCCCATTATAGAGAGTAGTGAAACAACCTCCAGCAGTGGTGAAAGCTCACCTTTGAAGAGGAAATGGAGCCTGGAATGTAATCCCACAAAATACAGTTCTAAATAAAGCTGCATCAAACTTTCATTAGCTGGTACCCATGGCCTGTAGGCTCCCTTTGACCAATTTTACTAGTGACATTCAACCTCTGCTGATTGGATGTGTAGGGTGCATTTCATCTGAGGGTACATGAACTTGTTTTAGGTTAAGCACGCACCAACCATCACAGTGAAAGCATAAACCATATCACTTCTACAGAAGAGGAGTGTGACATGGAAACACCACCCCCACCCCGAAAAAAAAAGAAAGAAAAGAAAAAGGACAAAAAAACATTTCATTTTTTTTGTTTTATTTCTTGGTGATTTATTGCCTCGAGCTAAAGGTTGAAACATACATCTCAAAATGACTGACAAGTGTTGGGGCGGAAAACTGAAGAGGAGGTGGAACAAATAACACCATGTGCCTCTCACATGTCAGCTCCTATAAAACAGRGAGTTTTCAGATTAGTCTTTGTCAKGTCCGTGAATTAACTGTGTGATTAATGGAGGTGAGAAGGGACCTTAGGGTGCTGCTGGACCACATTTCCAATGATTCACTTTGATT
>NW_013952563.1:822949-827067 GCF_001266775.1 Austrofundulus limnaeus | reverse complement strand
ACACACACACACACACACACACACACACAAAAAAAAAAAAAAAAAAACAGAGAAGTCAGGGACGTGGGACAGAAGGAGAAAACAGTGAGATTTCAGCATCACAGTAAGTCACCCTCAACTTGTCGGGAAGCCTCGACCACGCTGACCTCAACAGCCTTCATTAGCCGGCCTCAAACTGAGTGATTCTAATCGAGCGGGCATGGCAGGAGGCAGCAAGTAGAGCAGAACTCTGCCAACACCACAAACACACAGCACCGAGTCAAAGGGCCATTTTAATCATTATTTGCCTTACCTTACAACACCAGTACCCATTTAAAACTGAATGAAATTAATTGGGTGTGAAGCTCAACTGGAACAATGAGGAACAATTAAATTGTAATTAAAAAAAAGAGGGGGGACAATACATCTGCTGGTGCAGGCAAACATGTCATGTGCAAACGGTTTAGTACAAACAGTGTCTGTTTCATCTCTGCTGGACCCAGCAGATTGCAGAAGAGCTGGGAGCCTGGGCATTTTCATGTAAAGGTTATCAGGGACTGTGGAGGAGGAGGAGGGGCGGTAAAAGAAAGGATTCAACAATTAATGCAGATGTCTATATAGGCCGCACTTCTCGCCCTCTCCTGTTTGTAATGAGATGAGTGGATGGCCGGGGGTAGGAAAAGGAAATGGGGTGACTAAAGCACCCCCATTGGCTCTAACTACCACCTTTCTCCTTTCCATCAATCAGACAAAAACACAGATGCATCATTTCATTTAAAAACTCATCAAGTGTGCTTGTAGACGACTAATCAGCTGCACCATACTATAACAGCAAACGCATTCCTTCACATCTTACTTATCGGGATGAGATTTCAAACCACCTTCTTTCAAACTGTCTGCAGTGAAATATTAAATGTTTTGAGGGTGCTTCAAGAATGACGCACACCTGGTAATTCAATTAGGTGGAAGAGGGCTTAGCCGTCTAACAGGCAGAGGCCAAACAAAACAGACACTCCATGTTGTACAAAGAGTGGCTTCAACAAGTTGGGTTTGATTTGCTGCCTTAAACACTCACCTGAGGCCTCATGTACACACCAAAACTCGCAAACAACCCTTTTCACGCAAAACTGCAGGTGTATCATAACTGAAATGAGTGTGGAAACGTGCACACCCGGATGCCAATTTCATGACCGGCGTACGCACATTTCTGTGGTTCTAGTTCCGTTGGAGACACTTCGAGGTGCGTACGCTGTTTTCTTTATTTTGACTGTACGCCACGTTTCAGTACAAAATCCATGCAAGTCTTTGTACACGAGGCCCCACTGGTCTACAGCTGTGATTTTCAAAATGTGGGGCTGCCCACTGGGGCCACGGAAAGCTGGGGGGAATATTTAAAAAATGCAAAAATTAAATATAAAAAACGTTTTAAAATCATTATAAAGTCAAATCTGTTATTAAATCATTATAATTTATAATAAATATATTGAAATGTAATTTAAGAGAGCATTAAAAGAGGTTTGACTTCTTTTGTTTTTATTGTCAAGTTTGTTGAAAATTTGGTTTTTCAGTGGGAATACAATAAAGTGTAGTGAACAAAAGTGAGAAAACATTCGAAAAGTGGCTGTTTCTTTACATATTTTGTAGAGTTGTTTGTGGGTTTGCAAGGGGGGATCCTGACCAGAACCTAATGCTGTTTGGGGGCCATGGCATGGAAAAGTTTGGGAACCCCTGGGATGCTGCCACATGGTTAGAAAAATGAACTTTTGATTTCAAAATTTTACTTATCAGACCTGCTTATATGTGTTATCTACAGAGTCCTTAAAGTCTTAAAAGATGAGCCACATCCCAAATTCTAGACATTAAAAAAATATTTTTTTAACACTGCTGCTAGGATTAGCGAACAAGACATGACAGGCACCAATCAAATCCATTAGCTAAAAGGTCTGCCACAACTGATATCAGCACTGAGCTACATGAAATCATGATAAGGCAAATGGACTACTGGTAGCATTCATTTGTTCACACGTACACTCACTGAGAATTTAAACAGGCTGAGTTCATCACATCTGATCTCAGACACTGAAGTGAACTCAGAGTCCAGCATTTTACCCATTGATTTTAAACATCCAAGGATTGATTCTTGTATTTTACAATTACTGGATTGACAGCCCTACTTTAACAACAGCCACCTCTCAACACGCAAACAAAGACCAGGGGTCAGGTTTATAAAGCTTGCGAACGCAAAAAAAGGAGCCCGGAAACTTGTGTACGCCACTTTTCACGCCATTCATCTCCTCACGACCCTGACCCGCAGACCCCTCCCCGACAAGAAACATTTCAGCGGAGCACGACAGCAAAAAGCTCAGTTATAGCCACGCTTTGGGTGCGCACCCTCGCCAGTGTGGATGTGTTAAGGATTCACTTTTGTGAATGTCCGTATTTCTCACGTGGGGGGTATTAATCACAAATACAAGTCACTGATTTACAGAAAGGCTATACCACCAGTGGTTCCATATTCTGGACTTAAACCTGACTGAGCTTAGTGCAATTTCTGTTTGTATCAGGATAATGTTATTTGTGGAAACATGTAATCTCCACATAAACCTGAACATAAGGTTACGTAATACAGCATGAAAAGTGGGGACACCAACATCAACAAATAACTGAAATGCACTAGTCCATCTCAGCATCCTAAGCAGCATCCTCATTCCATCATTATACGCCACTTTGAGTTTCTGTAAACTGCTTTGCCTGTACARTCTCCATAAGTGAGCAGTATACAGAGGAGTGCAGTATGCTTTAAAAAGAGCCACTTTTACTGGGACATGACATGCTTGCGCACAAGCATATTGGCTTGTGCAAACATTAAACGTCGTTGTCCATAAATGCCCATGTCATCAGCCGGATCATCAGTGATATAATGTCCCAGGTATTTAACAGCAGCACACGCTTTAAGACCAACACCAGATAAACAGAAGTCAGGAAGTTCAAACTTCTGATCCTCCTTGGTTTTTATAATCATAATTTTCAGTGCATTGTGCATAATGTCATACTCCTGACCATATTGTGAGCAGGTCCTTAATAGTTGTTGAAGACCAACACTATAAGGACTAAAAATAACCAGATCATCTGCATACATGAGATGGTTAATTATGGTCCCACCAACAACACACCCTGTCCCACAATTTTGTAACCATTTTGACAAATCATAGGAAGAGGAGACAAAATACTTCCCCGTCTAACCTCATTCCTTATTTTAAAAAGGAGCTGACACACAATTACCCCAACTTATGTATTAACTGATGAGCATACCAAGAAGACAGAATTCTAACTACAGATCTGGGAACCCCTCTGTTGTGTGATTTATAAAATAACTTCATGATTAACCCGGTCAAAAGCCTTTGAAGCATCAATAAACAGGGTTGTACATAAGCGGTGTGCAGGTGCGCATGTGCGATGAAAAAAGAAAAAGCGCACCAGATGGAACGTCATAAAGCTCRCTTGTGTACCTAAGATTGTACCTGAGATTGTCTGTCAAAACAACAGCTAGCAATGCTCTAGAGTGCGACCAGTTTGGTCGCAAATGCGACCTGATTTCTTAAAAAAAAAAAAAATCCAGCCGCACTGGTGTGACTGGATCATTGTTCGGTGCTCACCAAGCCTCTAAGGACAGCCGGACCCTGATATAAGGATTAAACGGACACTGCCTTCAACAAATCAGACGAAGTCCAGAGCCGTTTTATCCAATCAGAGYAGAGCAGGGCGGGACTTTCAGTGAGAGCAGTTTTCAGCAAAGGCAAAGTGCAAGTTGAAACAGCGGCTCGGGCGGCGACTGCAGCGGTCAGTACTGACATCTCCTCCTGCACTTTGCTCCTGAACTACCAGAGACTTTGGTCTGTAAAACATAACTTTATATTAAATATATGTTCAGTGTCATTATCAAACAGATCTGTCCAACTTTGTGTGAGTGACTAAACTCTCCTTCTGATGAGAGACTGCTGCGACAAGAGCGCGTCGCTGCGCGTGCAGCCCGTCTTTCTGTGAGATTCACTGTTTGAGTTCTAATTAAACCACATTAACTCTAACAGAACATGTGTTCACCCCATATTAAAGCAAAGATGATTCTATGTTTCACATCA
>NW_013952563.1:810328-822207 GCF_001266775.1 Austrofundulus limnaeus | reverse complement strand
GAAAATATGAGCACCAAGCAGCAACCCTAGGTTCTCCCCTGAGAACTAGACCAAAGGTTTTATGTGCAACCCTGTCAATAAAACATAAAAATTGTAGAATTGTGCCTATAAAGTTTATCATGCTGAAGTAGCATAATAAATAAATTTTAATTTGGTGATGTCAAAAATCTAATCAATTGTATTTATAAAGGCTTGTTTAAAGGCAGTTTACTAAGGGGATGTACATATAAGGAATTGTATAATAAATTGTTAAAACAGCCAACATTAACATCACACTAAAACAGAGATGCTGAAAATTTTAAACATCAAACTAAGTTTTAACAAATACTGATTTTGAAATTTTAAGTACTTTGATTTGTGATAGTAATTCATATTACAAGCCACTAMATATAAATTCATCCTAAGCTGTGTATTAAAAGCACTTGGTTATAGTTACAACTAAGGCACAAACTTCAGCTAATATAAAATAAGAACATTTAAAAAGTTATTCAAATGATCCAAAAGACATAGAAACAGAAAAAGGACAGAGAAATTCAGATATACATTGAGAAAAATAAGACAATGAATTCTATATTTAGGAAGAAGCCAGTAGAGATGCGAATACAGGAGCAACTCAAGACAGGAGTCAAACTGCAGGCTGTGCAAAGATGTCTCTCAGACAGTGCAGCACATAATTGCAGGATGTAAGAGACGGGCAGGGAAAAGCCTCACCAAGTAGCTGGAAAAGTGTTGAAAAACATTTGTGCTGAGTTTATCCCATGGGAAAACCTACATAAAACGGCATAAAAATGTCAATAACAAAGAGTACCGCATGCGGTATTTTACACATCAGTCACCAAACTACACATCGATACGGCAGTACACACAACGGGTTGTACAAACAAAGACATCGTCTAACCTTTGACTTTTGAACCTTTGCTGATCTTATTTATAGCTGAGGTGATGAGAAGCGTGTATGACATTCTGTCTAGTGATGGTGCAAATGTGTGTAAAGTTTTGTTAAGTTTTGGGTGGGCTAAGAGAGAGTTTTGGATGTGTGTCCACATAGATGAATGCAGACTACCATTACACATTACATTCTACGGACATACATTAAGTACCAAAGTTTGGTCATTTAAAGGTGAAAGAGATGTGTAGTTTGTCAGATCTAATGAATGAAATATGACTTCATTTCCACAGTGAGGATGACTGTGTGGTCCGCTGCTCTCACCTCTACTGCCTACCCGACTCTTAGAGAATGTTTGTTTACTCAGTATCTTTTTCCCGTTGGTGCTCAGTTTGCTTCAGCTGCCAATCAAGTGCAGACTGGGACGGACCGTATGGCTACTGAAAACAAACAAAGGGCATTTCTGATGTAACATGGGTTCTCCTCATCTCCCTCAGTTAAAAAAAAACCCTGAGTGAAGTATTAGTCATGCCATAACACAGATACAATAAAGATGTCATGCAGTAACTGGGATAGATRCACACAGGATCAGATAAAACATAATTAACTGCATTTATTATTTATTAGGACATTAGCATTTAAAGAAACCTAAACAGTAGAGTTTGGAAACATTTGCGCCCTGTTTACATAGGAACCGTCTCGGGAATCAAAGTGTTCTTTGTTTTTTTGAATGTTAATAGGGGCGAATAAAAAGAATTGTAAAAACATCCCACGTTCACATGGATCCACTGTGGTTTCCATGCCAGACAGGGATACCAAACAGGAAATGGTGAACCTTTGYACTGTCGCTCTAAAATTATTGCATTTTGACCCAAACAGTGCTAAGTGAGTTGATCACAAAACTTTCATAACGAGTTGTTTTATTATATCATGGTGTATTGGGTTTCAAAGTGGCAGTGTATCCATGACTTGGAKTGTTGGCAAGTACTAAGAAAGTAGCAGTGTCACAACTGCCTTCACACAAAAGAGGTTTCCCAAAATCATCATGATTTAGCACTTTTCTAATAGTTTGTGAAGGATGTGGAAAGCGTAGTGTGGTCTTAATCCTGCGTGAATGGCACCATGCTCTCAATTGACCCCAAACAAAATTTGGTGAGAAGGGAAAATGAATCAATGGGAAGAAAAAGCTATTTTAGAAAGAATATCAGTTGTCAAATCTTGCTTCAACTGAGTTTTAGCCTAATTTAGTTGAGTAAACTCATTGTATTCAGTCAAGTGTTTAAATTTGTTTAAGTTGAGCCAGAGTCCGACTGGTAATAATGATAATAATAATGTGTTACTTTTACACAACATGTAGATTTTACAAACGACTTTTTAACAAAGCAGGTGTGGTGATGCTAAATAACAAGAATCAGAAGTTAAAAACAATACTTAAATTCATATCAAGTTCAGAAGACRATGAGAAAAGTACTTTTTCATAAAAGACTAGGCATGAGTTCAAAAGAAGTCAAACGCAGAAATGGGGAAAAATAAACATCTAAAGCAAACTTATCTGAACAGAGAAAATTTAGACCTCAGGGAGCAGAGAAAAATTACTCCTGAGTCACACAATTTTATCTAATTTCTGTTCAAACACAACTCATCTTTCCTTTTKGTACAGTGTTGAAAGGTGTTTATGTTTACACAGTGCATCACAAAACTCTGCACTCTGCTCCTATAATAATGTACAGATAGCAAAGCAAAACCAAATACACTGTATATTCAGTGAGACGAACTATAGCAGTAAAATCAGCAAAAAGTTAGAGATAAACTTTTATTCTAAGCAATATTCAAAGAAATAAAATAAAAAGGAAGATTAGCTGTAAACAAACACAGAATCTCTTAAAACAGACCCAGCATGCACACTGAGTCCCTCTTAATCTCAAAACCAGTTTGGGGTCTTAACTTATCACAGAGCACTTTTTACTTTAAAATAAAAGACACACTTTGGCTAGAAGTGAGGATCAAGACTCAAGCTTTGCTGGTGTAAAAGCCTCTGGCTTAAAATAAGATCAGTTAATATCTGGACAATAAATGATTAACAATATATATTGCGATAAACACGTGATCAATAGAGAACTGTAATGTCGTAATATCAATGGAAAATACGACAGTTAGAACTGAACTCCGATCCAGAAATGCTAAGCAACATTGGTGGCTTCCACTAACTCACTTACTCTTTGGTCAGCTAGCAGCAACCTGTTGAGTAGCATGCGCAGTATCGTCTTCATGTTTCACCACCATGCCTCAGAACTGCTTAAAAATAAAAAAAAATGATATGGAGTGAAAGGAGAAAATGAGTGTAACAGCTCGAGAGCAAAGTCTGGATAAAAGTGAGAATGTTATAACAGTTTAGAAGTATTAATTCAATTTTTTTTATCTCCTGGTCCTTATTTCAAATAAATAAAACAAAAAACTAATAAATAACTATCAATATTGACTGATAAAATGCTTATGTCATGATGTATTTTTCAGCCTTATCACCCAGATTAGCTTTGTATATTTTCTGGCACCACACATCTGAAAGGAAAGCAACAATAATCAAAAGRAAAAGTTAGACTTTTTTAAAAAGTCTAATAATGAGTTACGTGTGACTGAAAACCTTCAGTGAGATGCTTCTTTTAGGAACAACTGCAAGAAGGAGCTTGATGACTACAAGTAACTCGTAGGCTGTGTTACAGGTAATGTTCTTTGTATTTTAGTTAAATGTGTTGCAACATCTCAACCACTGAATTAACCTACAGATATCTGCTTTCTTCTGACACGAGAAACAGGTTTACTTTAAACTCAGCAGCAAATTGGAAAAAAAAAAAACTTGCTTGAGAATGTTTTTGCTCCAGAGCTTTATTAAACCAGCCTTGTGTTTCAGCTTAATCGTCTCTGGCCATGTAGAGCATCGTGACAAACACTATCAGTATCCAAGAATGTAATAGACTGAGGTGAATCCATCGGACAAAGAAGGGACAGCGGGCATCTCTGGTGCTTGGGTCGACACTTCTGGATAAAGATACTGGCAGTAGAACGACAGTATGTTATTGATGTGTGGAGGCTACTTTCACAGAAACTAAAGATGAGCTAAACATGTACAGACTCCAACACAGGCAGCTGTAAACACAGCAGGTCACATGCTACACAGCCGTATCAAACCCTTAGCATTTAAGCTGCTAATTTTATAGCTCCATCCCATATGATTCAGATAAGATGGTAAATAAAGATATGAGACGGGCTGGCTGCTGAATGGAAGAGGAAAAGCAAGAGGAGTATTGATTAGCAGCAGGATTAGATGGCCCTGTATGAAGCTAAAGCTCTAACAGCTACAAAGAAGCATAGAAAAAAGAAGGAAAATGTCAGCACAGGCCATATGTATACACCATATGGAGGTTTTCAGAAAATGAAAGCCCACCTACCTTTCAATGAAAGCCTCAGATCAAACTACTCTATTCATACCTTGAATGGTGTCGCTACAGCGACGTTTGTTCTTTTGGAAAAAATATCTAAATCTGGATAAGCTGACAGGTTGATAAACTAAATGCCAAGGAAATAGCCCACATTCCTGCAGTGAAGCACAAAGAATCAAAGGACTCTATAAACAGAGACCAGTACAAAAAGTAAAACTGGGGTGCATTTACTGATCCAGACCAGACAAAACCAAACTAAAACTGTAGTCCAGTCTGTCATTTGTATTTCCATCAAGGCCCAGTTTGCTGCAGTCATATGACTCATCTTCCCTTCTGTTCCTTCCTCCTCTCCTGTTTGTCCCATTGTCTGCATCTCTCTATTGTTTACATCTCTTCTGTTCCAATCCTTCATCTCTTCTTTTTCCTCAGTTCATATCCTTGGCTGTATCTGATGGCACTCACAGACCCTGATTGCATTCTGTTTCCTGAACTAATAGGGGTCACAGTAGCCTGGCAGGAAGTATGATGCCATTATGGAAATGCTCAGTCAATTACCAAGCAAGCAATAAACACTCTCTTTGTCATTTTGAACTCTCATACTTGCGTTGGTTTAATGGTAGTGATGCATGTTGTTGTCTACTAAAAGGGCATCTTATCTGCATCTCCTGGAATTACACAGCAGTATGCACAAGGTTGGAGGAGTCCCTGTTGGATTAACCAGCACAAAATCGTTACCTTTTCTAAGCAAATACAAATGTATTTCAACTCAGTTGTACAAAATAACTTACATAATTCTACGATAAACTCATTTATAAAATAACGTTAAAACATTTTCCAACACATTTTAAACTGATATATCAGAAACACTGGGTTCAGATATGCAGAATTATTTGACTAAAACTCTGGGGAGTGGGAAAGAAAATACGATGCAAACTTCACAAAGGTTCGGGTAAAGATTTACTTTTGGGAGACTGATTTGGATACAGACTTTCTTTGTAAGAGTTAAAAGAGCAGGCTTACTTAAATGGTACAAAAAATGTGAGAAAACTTGCCCTAACAAAGTAATTTTCACTTGTTTACTAACCACCTCAATGTTTCCATTACTCGTCTAAATACAGCGGGTAAAATAAGTATTGAACATGTCACCATTTTTCTCAGTAAATATATTACTAGAGGTGCTAATGACATGAAATTTTCACCAGATGTTGGTAACAACCCAAGTGATCCATACATACAAAGAAATCAAACCATAAATGTCCAGAAATGAAGTTATTTGTCATAATGTGGAATGGCACAGAGAAAAAGTATTGAACACATGAAGAAAGGGAGGTGTAAAAATACAATGACCCCAAACACAAAGTCAAGGAAACTCTCAACTGGTTTCAGAGAAAGAAACTAAAGCTGCTGGAATGGCCCAGCCAATCACCTGACCTGAATCCAACAGAAAATCTRTGGAAAGAACTAAAGATCAGAGTTCATAGAAGAGGTCCACGAAACCTTCAAGATTTGAAGACTGTTTGTGTGGAAGAATGGGCCAAAATCACACCTGAGCAATGCATGCCACTAGTTTCTCCATACAGGAGGCGTCTTGAAGCTGTCATTGACAACAAAGGCTTTTGTACAAAGTATTAGATAAATTTCAGTAAGTGTGTTCAATACTTTTTCCCTGTGCCATTCCTCATTATTACAAATAACTTCATTTCTGGACATTTATGGTTTGATTTCTTTGTATGTATGGATCACTTGGGTTGTTAACAACATCTGGTGAAAATTTCATGTCATTAGCACCTCTAGTAATATATTTACTGAGAAAAATGGTGACGTGTTCAATACTTATTTTACCTGCTGTACATCTTCAGGGATACAGTACCTCCAGCTTCTTAACCCCTCAGAAAGCTCAAACAATTGGTCACTCCAAACCTGGTCCCTACAAGGAGTCACAAAAACTAGTGAGAAGTGTGTCTTTAGAGTATGAGTGCACAGATTACAGTCTTCTGTCCGATCACAGATCTTTAAAAAGTCAGACCTGCTGATTCCGATTTTGGCCGATATCGATTTTTTTTAAATAGCCGACACTGTCAGGAGTTTATAGGGAATAATACAGCTTCAATGCTCCAATCTTATTTTATTTAAAAAAAAACAATGAATAATACCCTTTAAGCAATACAAACTTGTTTTAACTGGACATTAGTGTTCACAGCAAAGCAAAAGGGGACAGTGGCTGATTTTCAGGCCTTTGTGGAAGAAGGTGAGAAGCTGACTTTTCCATTGATCTTATCCAAGTATCGGCCGATCTCCCAAAATTAAGAAAATCGGTGCTCATAAATTGGCCGGACGATTTATCTGTGCATCCCTACTTGTACAAAAACGTTATGTTCTTATTTCTCACGATGACAGCAAAATAAACAAAAAGAGAGAAAAAAAAAACAACCTCAGCTTTCAAGCAGAGTTGCTTGTGGCAAGGTATGTACAGGGAGCTGGAACACTGTCAGTTTGAGTTAAAGACATGTACAGAGCTGGGCTGGGGACTGCTCTCTGCTGAGTCACTTCACTGTGTGATATTAGGCTGACAGAGACAAATGCCCGTGGAGTGTCAGTCAACAACGACCCTGTACCCTTGCTGTGATTCAATTAGCATCCAAGAAGTGTCCTGAAGTGGAACCAAAGGCAATGTTCACTCAGCTTCAGCGATGGGGACAAATCTGATTTTAGCTCACTGACAGTCTTGYCGTCTTCCCATCAAGTTATGTGTCACTAAAGTTTCCGCTGTGTTTTGAAGAACTATCACATTGTCATTCAATTTACAAAACAAGCCACACACTCAGAGCGTGGCTTTATTGGAGCCTGCTTGGCTACAGATCAATTTTTCCCTTTGATAAATTCTGTCTTTATTATTAATTTATTTATTTTTTACAATGTATGTTGTTATGTTGACTACAAAATTTTGCTCAGCTTAATCTTGTGGATGGTCAGGGTAGTGCGCATGTGGGAAAACATGCAAGAGCATTGCTGAATAATGGTAACCATGTCTTATCCAAAAGATATCAACCAGTGTGTATGAACAATAAATCGAAATAACACTAGAGTGAGCCTTGTCTATCCCATCCACTGTTGGCATCTGTGACAACATGGAGGAGCAAAAATGGTGCAAGCTCATAGGCTGCGTCTCAGTTCATGGGTTGCAGCCAACGTAGACCACGGTCCACGTTGGCCACGCTATGTGGGCTATAAGCTCATTGTGTCAGCTGCATTAACAGCTGTGAAATGAGATGTCTAGTTTACAGATGACCCATGTTTGCGTGGCCCTGTTACCATGGTGCTACGTTTTATTTCACACACTTTCTGTTGTCTTTTCACGGGATAACTTCACAAAATTCAGTATTATTAAAACAATGTTATGTAACTTATAAAAAAAACCATTAATAATTTTGGGCTTAACTCCAGTATCAGTGCTTGCAAATTTGATTTAACATCTCATTGTAGCATAAATTTTATCAGCTAAGTTGCTAAACTTACATTTAAAAGTGAGTTCTTCGGTTTGCGATAAAATTTCCATACTTTGCCGTGAAAAAAAAACGTCTTTATTTATCTTTTCAGTTTGCTGATGTGCAATGAATCCTGGGATATCGTCGGCAGCGTAGAATACTCAGATGTAGCCCATGTTTTCGGGGTTTTGTCGGCTGCATGAGTAGGTACCCACAAAATRGGACAGCCTACGGTGCAGGGCAGACATGAAAGCAACTCACAAATGCATCTTATGTCGGCTGCAACCCCTGAATTGAGACACAGCCACAGTCATCATAGCAACTGTTTTATTAGCATCAAGTCCAACTGGATCTCACATTTTTTTGTAATATTTCTACAATAAATTAATATAACTATTAATTATGTTAATTCNCATTCAACAATCATGTCAAAACAGCTAGATAGCAGAAAGATATGTAGTTTATAAGTAACAAYGATCTAAACCTGACCTGAAGTCAGTCAATAACTTAATTTGAAAAATTATAACTTCAACTAGTAAAAGGTTATATTTATTATTTCTTACCGTCATAAATAATAATAACTATTTACCAGTAGACTCTAAAAAATGTGTACTTCACACCCAGTGATACTTTAGGATGAAACGTGTCTCTGTGGATATTAGCATCTTCTCTACAGGTCAGGTTTTTCTAATAAAAACTTAAAAGAGTGAAATATATAATAATTTTTTACACTGTGTAAATATTTCATAAATCAGAGGCAAAACCAACTTGTAATATTTCATACTATGTGATAAACTGTCATATGATTCAGCAGTGCTACACTACACCATAACAATATGCTGCAGAAGCTTATATCTGCTAACCAATTCAATAATTAACAGCGAGGCTTTATRAGCTTATTGTGATTTTAAAAAGGTTACATTATTCAGTTCTGGTCAGATCACATCCACATTGAGGTAAATAAGAAAAAAATCTGCATAATGAGACATAACTCACACAGCTTTATGTCATTTTTATGTACATTATATCTTATATACCATTATTAAAATTTCCATTATTATTGTCATCATCAATAGTTTTTTGTTTTTGTTTTTTTGTAACAGTTTTTACATCATCAGCCCCTCATTGTTTGCCCGTTCTTTAGTTCTGCTGCTGCTACAATAGATCACATCCCTACTGGTGATCAAGAGAAACACACAAATTCCTTCTCATACAAGAATTCCAAACAGTGTCTTCATCCACGTTCATCTCATGCATATGATTGCTGATCTTGGTCAYGTGTTCAGGCTTGGAGCCAATTGGGAGGAAAGAGAAGGGAGGTGTGTTGCTCAGTTAAAGGGAGGAGGAGACGTGAGGAGCGTCATTGGGCAGGGTTTCTGTGGCTTAGCATCATAATTCCTCTAATCCTCCAACCATTTCCCTCGTGTTGTTTACTCTATGTAGGCAAAGCCATTACAGACCAAAACCATGTCTGCCTGGCCATCATCTAAGTCTCTAACAAAAAAAAGACAGATTCATGTCCATCCTTATAGACTCTTTACCTGAACTGCTGCTGAAAGAACAGCCAAGGTTGAGGTTACTATGATCAAGCAGTGGGATAAATGCAAAAACCAACAAAAGCGATAAAAATGACACAAATAAGAAAATAAAATCAACCCTTAGGTTAAAATTAACTTAAGGGCTAGAATTTGTGTGCATTTTTGATACTAACTGGGACATTTTCTTCACATTAAGTGTAGTCCTAGTTATTAAATGAAGGTGGGGTCTGTATAAGACTCACTCTACTGTCCTGCAAGCAACATTTGAAGCCACTTGTACAGAAACAGAATGGAATATTTGAGAAAAACATTTTAGAACAAGTACCAGGTCAGAGTGTGCAAAGCTCTTCAAATACTGTATCACCAGAGTGAAACACATTACAGAAGAGTAGCACAATAAGATAGTCATACTGTACCTCACTTGAACAATCAAACTGGCAAAAAAAGTACAACTTGGGTTGTTGTTGCTGAGATCACACCTACATACACTTTAGGCTTGGCTCTTCCTCTGTCACTTAATGACTGGATGTAAGGTTGAGATAACTTGAGCCAAATGTCAAGGGGGTTACCTGTCAAAAAGTTCTGGTTTTAAAGAGTTTTAGTAGAACTTTAACAACAACAACAACAACAACAACAACAACAACAACAACAACAACAACAATAATAATAATAATAATAAATACAGACATTTTTTTGTTTTCTAGTTTCATTTATTACTTGAAGAATAAAAGTTTTGTCATTGTTTATGTTTTCTTCAAAAATTCCAAAACGAACATTTTTAACAGCCTCAAATTGGATCCTGGCAAATTAGATTAGATGACTATTCTAGAGGAAAATATAGCTGTGAATATACTTAGTTAATTAATCAGTCAGTTTCAAGTTTCCTACTAAAACATACAGGTTACCAGAGTACCTGGAAACCCATCCAAACTTCTCACAGAATAACCCTAAACAAGACACAAACAGTGACAGTGCGAATCACTGTGCAACCCTTCAATACAGCGTTCTCACTGGGATGCTCTCAATCCCTTCCATTTTAGTGGTACCTGAAGTGATATTTAAAGCTGTACTTGGTCATGTTTGCAAAATATGAATGAGTTCATGATGTCAAAGTGCATCAAAATCACAAAAATGTACATAACCAGCTTAGATATGACAGATAAAAAGGTACTAAATCTGAAATAAAGATCCATATGAAAGAAGAGCTAGTTTAGTCCAGATCTAGAACTTACTTGTCCACATATTATGAAGCATTTGGTCTTCACCCAATGAGCCTACACTTCACAAGATCTGGTCTTTTATTTTATTTTATTTTTTATTATTATTTTGAAGGCTTGGCAGTCTACAATAAGATTTATTTAGAAATATTAAAGCTTTAGTGACATTGTGCTCCTCTGTGTACAATTACTCTTCTCTCTCCATTCAGAAGTTTTGGACCATTTGACTATCTGTATAYGTGTGCCTGGAAGAGTCAGACAAACATACTTTGAAGGCCTCTACAAAAAACTATCCATGTTGATTTTACAGCCAGTTTCTGGAAGAGGTGTAGTTGAAATGAAGCCGTTACTGTCTGAGYGCTTTGGGCAGAGGTTTGTGGGTCTGTTTGTTTATGCAGGAAAGCGCAAAATTTTGTGCATAGTATTCCTGTAAGAAAAAGTTTGTCCTGGGCCWTGTGTCGAGAAATTGTGATAAAGTTACTCTGAGAATAAAATGAAGTCATTTTTGTGATGCAACAAGGTCAACAAGATGGATGGAGTAAGCAGGCTTAAATAGATTGTCCACTTAGGATAAGAGTTTAKCAGTCAACTCAAACACTTGCTTCTTTGTATCGATACGAGCAACTTCCAATGCCATGAGAAAACATGAATATACAATATTACTCATTGCTCAAAAAAACTTTGTCTCAATAATGTTTTAAGTTCTCTGAAGTAGTTTCTGCAGTTTAACTTGATGCTCCTGAATAAGAGGGAATGTAAATTTGATTTCATTTTATTTGTCTTTCTAACTAGATTATTACTCCCACGTGACAGCAGCCAGCTTCAAATTATTCTTTATTCTTATTTACCAACAACAAATTCTACAGATGGACTTCCGTTTGAAGTCTGAGCTCAGATTAGCAGCAGGGCGTTTCAGCGACAGATTTACTGCTCCGAAGCTGCGGCTCCCTCTGCTCGGTTTGATTTAAGAGCTCTCAAGGAACACTCTGAGAACCACAAGTGGAACAAATACACACATTCACGCTAGCTCGTCTATGTCGCACGATTAAAGAACAAATGAAAACCACTACGGACAAGGATGACTCATTTCACAGCATCACTCTTTTTACATTGAAAGGCTTAGGATCCACAGAATCCCTGTGGAAAAAGTCYGAGTGTGTGAACTCACTCAGGGTCAAACACGTTTTCCTTTACAATATGAACTCCTGGACATGATGCGCTTGGTGTAAAGTAGTTGATATTATAACAAARCCTATTTCAAAGCAGATAAAAGCAAATACTTATCACCAAATTCCAAATTTATATTTTTATATATC
>NW_013952563.1:803304-808149 GCF_001266775.1 Austrofundulus limnaeus | reverse complement strand
GTGTGTGTGTGTGTGTGTGTGTGTGTGTGTGTGTGTGTGTGTGTGTGTGTGTGTGTGTGTGTGTGTTTCAACATCATCCTTTACAGCAGCGATGTTTCTTGCCAAACAGGACAAGTCCTCAACAAGTGAACTTTCATTTCATGGATCTGAACCAATTAGTTTAATATTCTAGTAAAAAATTAAAAAAAATGATAAAAGCGATGTTTTATGGTTCAAAGCAGTGCCTGAAAATTACCTGCAGGTGCCCTTATAAATCAAATATGAAGCATCACTTCAGTTCACAACAAGAATTCATTTTACTGGAGGAAAASAAATGTTTAAAAAAGCTTTTTATGTCGTTAATTTGCTGCAAGAAGAATATTCAAATTTTGTTTTTACCATAACTGTTTTTGTAACTGTTCATTATGGACATTGAAAATGGGTATTTTTCAGCCACTCCATTTGTCAGGGGTGGCTGAAATGAGCAAACTYGCATRAAATATTTGCCAATGTTTTTTTGCCATAGTAATTCATTAAATTTATAAATTTGGTGATGAGTATTTGKTGATGTAACCTGGRCTCAAACCTGCAGCCTCAGGATTACAAGACCGCCATACTGACCACCGAGCGATCACAGCCCCTAGCAATGAAAACCATGTTTATTCATACAATTTATCTTTAGTAAAATTTGTTGTCTATGTGCAGCCCTCTGCACCAGTCCCTGCTCTGTACACCTACACCTGCCTTAAACATACTATGTTTGAAGATCATTAGGACCCCCTTACCGTCCATTAAGGCACTCCCTCAACAGAGCCAACAAAATCACAAGGGACAACTCACACCCCCAAAACAGATTTTTTGCTCTGCTGGCCCTGGGTAGGAGGTAYCTCAGCCTGAGGACCWGGGGCCTCATATATAAACGGTGCATACGCACAAAAAGGTTGCGTGCGCCAGGTTCTACGCCCACGTTGGGATGTATCAAAACCAACGTTGCGTGAAAGTGTGCGTATATTTACTCACACTTTTCACCTGCCGTGAGAATGTGCTGCAGCCACACAAAGTTTTTCAGCCGACAGTTTTAACCCACAAAGTCACGAATCTGACCCGAATCCACAGAAATATGACTTTGTTGTGTTWTCTGGATGTAAGGAGCATGTGAACACGTGTCAGATTTTTTTTTTAGTTTGAGTTTTTATTGTTTAAACTCGAACGATCCCGGGACTGAAAATCATTTAACCTCAGACAAGAAAATAGATCAGTCTAAAAATGATCAAAAGAACCTCAGTCCAGTCTGTAAACTGTTTTTGTATTTTTGTCACATAGTTGAAAATCTTTTGAATCCCGGGCCGGAAAAACCCGACACATTACATACGACATAAAAAAAATAAAATAAAATAAAAAAGGCTGAAGAGAGGGAGCAAAATCGGAAGCAAATGGTGGCTCACTGTACGGTAAGAATAATATTTTTTCTGTTTGTAGCCTTCTGGCTGATGCTGAGTGGAGTTGTGGCCGTAGCGCAGCAGGCTCACACTTWGGGTAGATYCTCGCGCCAGGCGCGTGCAACCTCATCAGCTGAGAAGGTGTTCATATGTGTCAACCCCTTTGGACGTTTACCTGTTTAATGAGCATGAAAAATCTATATTTTTTGCTAAAAATYCATAAGCTACCACTCGTACCCGCTCGTGGGGGTGGGGTGGGGGTCTGTCCGTGGAGATGACAGCGCCTGCTGTAACGCAGGAGCAAAGGAGAGCAGAAAAACTGGATAACGTAATGTTCATTGTTTTTTTATTTCATTTTTATTCATTTTTTTAAACGTCCGTTCAACGCCGTGTTCAACTAAATAGACAACAACTAACCAGGCTTCAACATCACATTCGGGAGATGTCTGTAAATTTCAGGGACATCTGAGGCTTTGGTTATCCCGTGCAAATGTGCCACATAAAACAATGTCACCCCACTCCTTAATTAGACAGTTTTCTAACTCTTTCTCCATTTAATGTATAATTTCCCTGCACCTAAATCCTTTCTGATCCCACAGAGAGGAATCGGAGGAGAACCTCACACGTTGGACACATTTACATCTATCTTACATATTTAAATGGAGGCGTGTCAGGGGAGGWGTCTCACGTGCGCTCAGTTCCACGTTCATTGGGATGTATAAAGGAAAGGTGCGYAGGAACATGCGTGCGCATGGATTTATACATCTGAATATTTTTGTGCGGCGCACTTTTCTAAATTTGTCCGTACGTCAACTTTTAGTGTGAMAGCTGCGCAATCCTTTGTGCATGAGGCCCCAGAACCATCAGGTCCTGCAACAGTTTCATTCCACAGGCCATCAGAATTATGATCATAAATTTAAATAATTGGAAGATTATCAAGCTTTTGCAGACCTTGGAAGAGGTAATTCAACCATTGAATCAAGTGTGTTATTACGCTAACAAATGTTTCTGGACGTTAAGTTGTCTCTGAAATAATTGCTATAAACGATAATATCGTTTGGAGACCATTTTAAATCAATATCATACCACCCATACGAAGCTTACGGAAGTTTCTGATATTTAGGTACGTAAAAGACAGTTATGAACTGACCTGGACCAGAGACTGAGAAAACAACAAACAACAGCTGCTGAAGTTTTAAATCACTCCCCACCTCCTYTATCCAAGCCGGCACAATATATTCTGCATGCGTCTTCCTCTGGCTTCATAAAACAACTGCAGTTACAGAGATTACGAGACCATGCGTCTGGCAAATACCCGAGTTCACTCCTCCCTAAGAGAGTAGAAAAGAGGGAGACACGAAGAAAACAAAAAAGCAGGCAAATGAAAATTATAAACGTCAATTTGTTTATCAATCTCCTTTTAATTTTGCATGCAAATTAACTGATTTATCACTTTTCCCGATAGGCCTAGCAACAGGGAAATAAGTAAAACATGCAAGATGTCGGCTCTTGAGTGCCAGGATTGCCCATCCCTGAACTAGTTGACCAGTGGCAGCCCAGATAGAACGCTGGCATCAGGTATTTTCCAGGCATGGTGTCTAACCTCTGTAGCATGAGAGCCCTATGAACAGGTATTTAGTTAGAGAAGCCTCCTCGGTTTCCGAATGGGCACTATGCTGAACCTTGGGTTTGCTGAGATGTCCTTCCATAAATTTAAACTTCCTAAGCAGCGAGCGGGCTGTCGTTATATTAGTTTAAACTGGTCCCCAAACAATATTATCGTTTATCACAATAATCTGAGACAATTTATCGACCAGCCAAATTTGTTATTGTGACAGGCTAATCAACCCTGCACTCACTGTGGAATCTCTGCTGAAGGGAGCAGCCTAATGAACAAGAGGACCTCATATGGCACATTATATGCCTGTCACTATAAAACAGCAGCAATGGCCTGAATAAGAAAAGACCTAATATAGCCTTTGACCTTAGAGCTGGGTGGAGAAACAGTTTTATGTCACACTGTCTAGTGGTAGGAATGTGTATCTAGTTTCATTCAATTATATAGAGCAGATCAAAGGTTATGGCCCAGACAAGCAGAGGCCTGTCAGAATAGCAAAAATAAATATTGCGATAAACGATAATATTGTTTGGAGACCATTTTAAAATCAACATGATACACCCCCCGCCACTGTTCTATCGTGCAATTATTTGTCTTATTGCTTATCACGACAGGTCAATAAAGACCTTGTTTGAACTTTGACCTTGAAGCTGAGGTGATGAACAGTGTACACGACACACCGTCTGACGATTGTTCAAACGAGGGTCGATATAAAGAGCCTTTAGGTTGTCCAAAAACAACCCATTTTGATTTCGGACAAGCAGATCCCGCCTCCTGGTTGCCAACCAAGTAAAAAGACCTAGATTAAAGTTTGATGTTTGGATGTCAGTTATTTGTAAAAATGAACGGGTGATAAAACGTCTTAAAGCCAACCAGGGATTAAACTGATGGTTGTTTCAACCAGTAAAGAGAACCACAGTTAAAGTTTTACCCAATCAGAGCAGAGCAGGGCGGGTCATGCTGTCTGATTGACAGCTGGCACGCTGCGTTTCTTGGACTATTTTCCCACAAGGATTATGCTTTCTATAAATAGATCTTATATTATTTTTTGAAAGCACCTTGCAAGCATTGTCATTTTTTATGAATACCTGCAAAATTTAATTCTAAACAGGTGTTTTAGCAACAAGATGTTCTGAGTGTTTTGTACTAAATTTATTTAGAACCATACTGAGAGGTATGGTTCTAACCATACTGTGATAAATGTAATTCAGTAAATATGAAAAAAAGTATTAAATTACTTCATAAGCTGGATCATGTGAATATAATCCCTTTAAATCAAACAATACTCTTAAGGAAGGAATCTGTCAGTTAAGAAAGAAAAACACAATAAAAATAAATTAATTTTTTTGTACAAAGAAATTCCTGTGCTAGTACAAGTTTTTTTTAATACATCAGACAACTCCTCAACCACAAACACTAAAATGGCAAAAGTAAACAACAACAAAAAAAGCTGTTTTAAACATCCCTCTTCCTTCAGCATCAGTCTTGAGAACCTAAAAGTGAAGGTAAAGTCATCTTATAACGTCAACACTTCATTAGAGGACACTGAACTGTGTACTTTTACTAAAGGTCATGTGCACAATATACTCGTATTTAAGTGAAAAACTTTGACCTGTGTGCAGGAAGACGCTCATGAATGGGTGGTACTGGGTGGTGGTGCAGGTTGATGTTTCAGTGGTTCCCAAACTTTTTGTCTTCTGACCCACAAAATATCCATGGCAAAAAAACTTGTGACCCCAAATATTACTGGTCTGAGTACACGAACTTCGTTAATAACCCTAAAAAAAAACAGGCTTTTTGACAATCTAA
>NW_013952563.1:801216-803100 GCF_001266775.1 Austrofundulus limnaeus | reverse complement strand
GCAGAGACCTGTGCCCCCAGATATTTTTTGGATGATAAACACTTGTATCAGGTCAACTAAACATGGGCATAGTAACAATTTTTTCCATTTTAAGTATACTAACCTCACTTCTTTGTAACACCTAGGGCAAAAATATAATTCAGAAAATTTTTTCAGCACCCCACCTTGATGTTTCAGGACCCCACTTTGGGTCCCGACCCCAACTTTGGGAAACACTGCTCTAGATGTACAGAAATTTAAGTCAAAAATATTTTTTGCCACTAAGTACTCTGCCTTAAAAACTCTTTRCATGCCTCTCTTTGTGAGGTCTGA
The DNA here is from genome assembly GCF_001266775.1 of Austrofundulus limnaeus. Lineage (NCBI taxonomy): Eukaryota > Metazoa > Chordata > Actinopteri > Cyprinodontiformes > Rivulidae > Austrofundulus > Austrofundulus limnaeus. The sequence goes on along the minus strand of NW_013952563.1, from coordinate 802,788 downwards.
TGACAAAGAAGAGGATGAGGAGGAGAATGAAGAGGTTCCACTCAAGCAGCTCCTGAAACTGTCAACCTGGCTGACTGAACATTTGAATATAGTAAACGGAATGACATTTTATTTTCTTGAGAATTTTTTGCCATTTTTGTAGAGAACAACCACAAATTTTGTCAGACAACCAGATTATATTCTTACGTCTACCCCAGACAAATGTGTAAAGTTTTGGTACATTGTCCTGAGTGGATCAGAGGTTATGGGCGGGACAAGAGAAAGTTCACAGATGTCTGGATGGAGACTTTTTGGATGTCTGCTTTTGACGGATGCATCAAAAGCATCATCACCCCTCCGGCTCATTCTGCACCATCAGAACCTCCAAAATCTCATTGACCTTGAGCAAACCACCTTGTGCATCATTGCATCAGTGAGTTCCTACACAGACTCCCCCCCTCCACCCCTGGCCCCCCTCACTCTGAACTGAGACTTCTTTTAAAGGATGTAAAGCAATGAGAGATTAAAAGGAACCTGGCCAATAATAGAGACTTCCAGCCACGGACCCCTGCAGGCAGCGAGCCCTGCACCTTATGGGACTATACCTTATTGCATTATGCAATGCTGTAACAGGCTTAGCTCTGTGCTTCTCTGCAGGGGAGGGCAGCTTTAGCCTCACTCAGATGACTCACTTCATTAAGTCTACCTTCCTCAGAGCTTTTACTTGCTGAGAAGTGAACTTTCCACCCTCCCACCTGAGCACAGACCTCACATAACATCCTCAGAGGGTTAAATGATTCGTTGGCATGGTTTATTTACTCACTGCATCTCTCCCCTCTTTAATTCTCAAACCGAGCGATTTATTTCTAACTTGAAAATAAAGCATGTGGGATGCTCCTTTAACAAAACTTACTGTAAAAGTACAGACAGAAGAGAGCAGTTCTGTTGTTAAAAACTAATTGATTTGGTGTAAATTTTCCGCCCCCCGCAGAGCAGCGGCTCATCCTCCCGGGGGGGCTGAACCAGGCAGCCAGCTGCACGGAAACACCAACTCTCTCTCTCTCAGCAAACATTAAAGGCTGACAGGGAAAAGACTTGTCCGGTTCAAAGCGAACAGAAGCCGGGGAGAAACAGCGAGCACGTCGCCGGACGTCGGTACTTACTTTCAGGGGGTGGAGGTGGTCGCGGTGGAGAGGGAGAGGGTGGTCCCGGCCGAGATGCTCGCCCGAGACCGTCAGCCTGGTGTCTGACTGCAGCCGGAGGTGCTTCCTCAGCAGGGCACGAACACACAGGCAGACATGCCGGAGTCATTTGACCTTCTCCCAGTAGAAACTACCATCGCTGAGACGGAGCGGAGGGGAGGAGCGGACCGTACCAACAGGAAGGTCCCAGCCGGGCCGAGGGAGGGGGGGCATCAGCAGGGGTCACACTGACTCAGAGCCTGCAGAAAAAAAATAAAAAAAAAACAAAAAAACATGGCTCTGATGAGCTGCTGGAAATGTTTTAGTTTTGTTCCAAAAAGGATGTCAGTCTCTGAATCTGAGAAGTTTTTTTTTTTTTTACTACAGAATTAAAGGGCAAGCATCCCGAAAG
>NW_013952563.1:793547-801034 GCF_001266775.1 Austrofundulus limnaeus | reverse complement strand
AACTAAATGCTTTTTAAAATAACACTCAGTCTTGTACAAAGCACCTCAAAATGATACTTGAGTAAAAGTACAATATGTCTTACAGTGAATCACTTTGGTAAAGTTAAAGTCTCCTACACTCTAAAAATGAAATGTTGGATTTACTTAACCATGCTATGTTACCTGGTTCCACTTAACTGAGGTGAGTAAATTCAAAGCAACATACTCATGTTCTTTGGTTAAAAAACTGTTGCTTTGAATTTACTCAACTCAGTCAAGTGGAACCAGGTAACATAACATGGTTAAGTAAATCCAACATTTTATTGTTTACAGTGTATAAGAATACTACACGTTTGTTCTTCTATCCTCATGGGGACTTTGCAGTGACTTCCATCCATTTACTGATAATTTCTACAGCCTAACCCTGACCCCTGACTCTAACCTCAACCTAAACTCAATTCACACTTAGTCCTATACTGAACACCTGACCCACCAACGTTATTTCCCCATGAGCAAAGTTGCAACATATTTTTACTTTACACCTCTCCTCTTTAAGTTAGAGTTGCTAGGCTGTGGAAGAGTGGTTAGGGGAGTCATCCTGCAACCAGTAGGTCACCGGTTCAATCCCTTGTTCCAGGTGTCTCAATTGTTGTGTCCTTGGGCAAGACACTTCTCCCCCTCTGCCTCTGATGTGTGTCCCATCAGTGTATGAAAGTGATTAAAAGCACTGGTTAGTCTCCGTAGAGGATTTGTACATGTTAACTTTGTAGAGCCCTAACAGAGTGCTGCGTGAAAGAGCAAATGAGGACACAGATTGTAGCGTGAAGTGTTTCAAGTATCCTGGTTGGATAGAAAGGTGCTAAAACATTATAAGCACAGTCCATTTACCATTTAAAACCAATTGTAAAAAATGTTTTTAAAGACATTTTTATTACTGACTCATTTCTGCCAAAACCAGATACCAGATACAACCAGATAAGTACAAATACTTAGTTACTTTACTTAAGTAGAAATTTTGTTTATCTATACTCTACTAGACTTTTCTGTGACTTGTTACTTTTACTCCTCACATTTTCACACATTTATCTGTACGTTCTACTCCTATTTCAGAAATAGCCTGGTTATAAGGGTGGGCAATACCAGAAATTTTGGTATTCATCTGAAATCAAATAAAAACGGTGCTAGTACTGCCAATTCCAACRCCAATACTTGTCATGTTCATTGAATAATTTTGTCATTTTGAGTTTAGTTAGTTATGAAAACACAAGACTAAGATTTTATACAACTAAAAAGGTTCTGTTTTTCTAATTACAACACAATAAAACAATTTAACAGTATAAAAATTAACAAACAAGAAGTTTGTTACAAGAACTTGTGACAAACAAAAAGCAACAATGTAAATTAGTTAACTTCAAGCAGTTTGGAGACTCTGCACTACTGACTTTATTTTTCACTTCATTTATGAAAAAATAAGTGTTCCTCTGTAGTGTAAATAAAGTGTAAACAATAGAATCATTCTCATCACACTACATCTGGGTTCTTTCTGTATGGAGTTTGCATGTTCTCCTTGTGGTTTTCATGTCACTTTGCTTCCCAGTCCAGGCCTCCAGTCCAAAAGTGATCTGTGATCTGAATGCAATTAGCCTTAAATATGGTTAACAAAGTAATAGTCTATGAAGATGACTGTGTGTGGCATCTTCAGTTCAGTGTTTTCCTTCCTGCAGCTCCTTCATTGGTCGGTGGGTTTTTTTAGCTGCTGCAGATGATGCTGATGATGGGCTTGTGAGCTTCAAAAGGTTTTTCAGACTGTCTGGACTACCCAGAGTAGATTGTGCTGGAGTTTGTCACTTGCCTCCATCTGTCTCAGGGTAAAACTGTTATTCTCACCGTCATAAATCTTTTTTCTAAGGCTGCACATTTCATTCCTCTTGCCAAATTACCATATGCCTTTAAAAATGACAGCATGTTTTCAGACTTCATGGGTTCCCCTCAGATATAGGTGAGGAGGAGGTGTGGAGGTGCAGGTAAGTATGCAAGATGAGCTTCTGGGGTGAGGAGGAGCAAGTAAGTGAGAGGTCCCTGGGAGCTGAGTTTTCAGTAGAGGGTCCAGAGGGACGAGAGCAGAGCGGCAGGTAGGTTTCAAAGAGGACAGTGGACAGAGGCTGGCAGCTTTGCGAGTATAGTAAATCCTTAGAGAGATGGACTCGAAAACACAGAGGTAAGTCCAGTAGCTTTCAAACCCCAAAACACATTACGGCAAAGGCTGGTTCACCCCAAAGATCCGGTGCCCCGGCACAAACAGAGCAATGTTGTATATGCTGTTAAGTGCCAGGAGGACTGCGACCAGTTATACATCGGGGAAACAAAGCAGCCACTGTTCAAAAGAATGTCCCAACACAGATGAGCTACATCTAATGGCCAGAACTCTGCAGTTTTCACTCATTTACAGGCCAGCGGTCACTCTTTCAGAGATGAGGATGTTCTCATTCTTGATAGAGAGGAACGTTGGTTTGAGAGAGGAGTAAAAGAAGCCATTTTTGTGAAGAAAGACCGTCCATCATTAAACAGAGATGGAGGCCTCCGTTTTCAGTTGTCCCCCTCTTACAGCGCTGCTATTGCCAGTATCACTCCATCCCCTGTTAACAATAGGTGTTAATTAGGTGTCAACGATAGCCATGTGATGTGAGTATCAGTCACCTGGAGGGAGGACATAAAAGCCTGAATTTTGCCTGAAACTCTCAGACTGAAGAAGTCTCTTGGAGGAGAGACGAAACRTTTCATTAGAGAAGAACCCGTCCAGAAGACCTATACAGTTTTTTTTCTTTTTGATKTTTTTACCTGGATTACTGAGATGCATCAGGACACAGAGGTAAGATTCCTCTGGGAAAACATTGGTCAGTTCTGTACACAAAAAGGATAAGATTATAAAAACTCCTTCCTTCACATCCAGATAACCATCTCTGTTCATGTTGTAAATAAACTCTCACACAACTTTATTCAGCCCCCTCCTTGGGTGTGTTCCTCTCTGCTGCTCATTATTGACTTTACCTGAGATCCTGATAGGCAGAAAAATTGTACATGCAACAGGTAGACTATGGAGGAGCAAAACTGGCATAATTAGAAATAAAAGCAGAAATATATAAATGGACCAATAAATAAATAAATGCACCAATTATATAAAAAACTTTATTGTCATTGTACAGAGCTCAATGAAATTACAGTTCAGAACACCCATTCACAAGAAGACAGAACAGAACAAACATAGGAGAACAGGTGCCCTGGGTCATGCAGCCACAGACCCTGCACAGAGCAAGGATCATCATCATGAAGACATCATGAGGAGGTGCAACCCACAAAAGAAAAAACTAAATACCACACAATAGATGAGGAAAATTAAATACATCATATTATATCAACGAAATGTGACACACTATGTTGTTTATAAAAAAAAACCTCTGCAGAAAAAGATCACATTTATTAGCCAAAGAAATAAGATGAGTTTAGCGGGGCATGTATCTGAAGTCATGAGTGTTGAATGCACTTGTGTGAATATCTAGAAAATGTACCCAAAGAATCTAGTCCTGTTATGTTTCGTCTGGGTTCATGTTTTTATTTTAACTTTATTCTGATTTTTCTGTCATGTTCCTCTGTTTTGTTCCTCCTGTCTGCCTTTGCTCCAGCCCCGCCCACTCACACCTGATCCTCATGTTTCTCCCGCAGGTGTTCCCTGTTTGTGCTCATTAGTCTCACCTTTATATGTGTCTTGTCTTCACTTCCCTGTCAGGTCATTGTTTGGTTATGTTCTGTATTGTGCCTTGTCCTGTCTTGCCTAGCCACTCAGAGTTTTTTGAACTGCCCAGTCAGCTCCTTTTTGTTTAAATAAATACTTTGTATTTTGGAGCTTTCCAACTGCCTGCATCATGGGTTCATTCCTGACCGAAAATCATGACAGAATGACCCGACCAACAACTGAAACCAGCAGGCAGTTTTTCTCCTCTCCACCCACAACTTGCGTTTTGCCAGCTTTTCATCTCTCAAAGATCCTGGGGCTCCTGGAGGGGATGCAGGGTGAGCTAGCTGGCCTCAGGGGACTCTTTTCTTCAGGGTGTCCTTCAGAGCTGGCAGCTCTGGGGGTTTCTGAGTCCCACCCTCCCCACCCCTCTGATGCTGTACCTCCTGCTCCGGCTCCTGCTGGTCCTCCAGCTCTGGTTCCTGTGGGCCCCTCCGGCTCTGGTTCCTGTGGGTCCTCCTGCTCCGGCTTTGGTTCCTGTGGGCCCTCCAGCTCCAGCTCTGGTTCCTGTCGATGTAAACACCCCGGAGAGTTAAGTTCTACTGTACTTCAAGGCCATGTTGGGGAGAGCCAAATCTGTAATCAGTTGTTTGGGAACAGAAGAAAATGTTTTGGCCAGGCAGAAMATAATTTTCCATCTGCCTTAATGTCAGCTGGTACCTCTGAAGATGGTGAATCCAATCAGACAAATAGTGTGAACAATCCTGCCGAGCTGAGCTATCAGCTTCTCCAAAATTAAATCCATCTGGCCAGCAAAGTCCAGGGACCACAGCCAGCCCACAACCCTCAGCAGAACCACTTTCAGACCGAGTCCCAGCTCGCGCAGGGCTGGGTCTGAGTGCTGAAAGAACGGCAATCCTTTATAGTGGTCGGGCAGCCAGGAAATGGTCTTAATAGCCACCAATACTGTTTTGTAGAACACCAGGAGACCACCAAGCCAAACTGTAGAATCCAGTGATCAGAATCCGAATATACTGTATATCCAGCTAGTTGAACAGAGCAGAACAGAGGTCCCACCTTTGACATGTCCTCCCATGGAAGAAAAATTTGTTCCAAATATTTATTAAGAGACCAGCTAACCAAATCCATAAAATAAAAAATATCCATAATTTCTGGTTTCAGATGAAAACGTAAAGAAGGCTTCGAGCAGCAAAGCAGGTAAGATAAGGAAGGGCAGGAGAGAAAGAAAAGTGTCTTACTCCTCTGAGAGCAGAAAAAAAAAATTAATTTAAAAAGGAGAGCTTTACCTCATGTTTTAAAGTTTAACTGAACTTAGTTTATTTTTAAAGCTTAGTTCCAATAAATTATATATTTTACCACATAATTTAATTTTACTGATTTTAAAAATATGTAATTTGCATGATGAGGCAGAAATGCATAAGGTAAAATAAAAACAGGAGACACAGAAATTTAAAAGCAACACGTGGAAATAAAAAGACTTGAGAGGACAAATTATTTAAAAAAATTAAATGTAATCATTTAGGAGACACAAATGCATGTACATGTTAAAGAAAAAACTAAATATACATACTTCAAATGACAGTAAATTTTAAATTAAGTGGTAAAATATTTATTTTATTGGATGTAAGCTGGAAAAATAAATATGGTCAGTTGAATGATGAAACATGAGGTAAAGTTCTTTTTTAATTTATTTGGTGCTTTTAAAGTGTATTTATTTATTTATTTATTGATTGATTGATTTGTCCATTTATATATTTTTGCTTTTATTTCGAATTGCTTTATTCGGTCCTCCATAGTAGACTGGTGCATTTCTAATTTTAACATTTTAACATGAATGAATGAATGATATTTGGGACAGTGTGCAATTAAAACTTAATTTGATGCATCGCACCAGATTTAGCCCAAGGCTAATTTACATCTGTAGTCCTATAACAACATACTATGTAATAAGGTATTTACAGCGGTGGAGAAAGTACTCAAACACTGTACTTAAGTAAAAGTACAAATAAACAGACAAAAATGTACTCTAGTAAAAGTAAAAGTACCACATCAACATTTTTACTTGAGTAAAAGTAAGTAAGTACTTGCTTTTAAAAGTACTTAGAGTATTAAAAGTAAAAGTACTCGCTTAATGTATTCCCTAATGGTCTACAATATTATGAAGTGTGCCTATGTATATTTTAAATATGTCAGTGGTGTGCGATTTTAGTGAACAATGCTGCAGTTTGTGTTGAACCTCTGTGACACTGTTCACACTTGGTGTGATTCTGTGCATCATCACAGATTGTGACAACAGCTAGAGAAGCAGTAAATTCGCCACCATCGTTCTTTATCAAATCTCATCAAGTCGTTTTTTGAACCAGTTAACTTGAATAAATAAGGCTATGAGTGGCACATTTCCTCTGTTGTGGAATCCATTGTGGGCATGCTGCYGCTGCTGCTGCTCCAGGGGGAGGGGTGCTTTGTGGGGCRAGAGTTCAGCTGCAGACTGAGCTCCAGGGAGGAGCTTTGTGCAAATAGGTGGAGCTTTGTACCAGCAAGTGTTTAGGCAGCTCCACATCGCTACAGGAGATTGAAGGATTTCTCAAGACTTTTACTCAAGTAATATTCTTAGAGAAGACCTAACTTTTACCAAAGTAACTTTTATGGTAAGGTACTTGTATTTTCACTCATGCATCACTTTGAGGTACTTTACACAACACTAGGCAAAACAGATTGCATTTATTCATTTATGCATTCATTTAATTTCATTTGTTGTTTATTTACATAGGGACAAGTGTCAAGTATTAACAAATACTGCAGTATTTATAGACCCTAGATGGGTCTTTGGCAACATTAAAATAAAACGGTTTAAAAAGAATAAAACATTAAATTCATTTGTAAAACAAACTGAAAAACAGATCATATTAACATTGTTAAATTGGTGGTAGTTATTCATGACTAAACTGGTTCTCCTTCAGAAACTCAGACTTGCTGTCAAGATTTCCACTGATTTTTTTGTTTTTATTAACATTTCCACGACTCACCTGAATATTGTGTTATTGTTGAGGGGCGCACTTTTAAATACTCTAACCCAATTTAAAGGCAGTTACACTTTTAAAAATATTATTGTAGGTCAAAAGTGTCATTAAATTTATTCTGTTTTCTGAACGGTTTTACCTAAATTCAGCCAATTTTAGTGTGTACGTTATCAACATTTATCTAACTAGTCAAATCTCCAGTTGGATTTGTTTTTCAAACTAAAGACTGTCTTAAATATTTTCACTGTGATGGACTTTTTTTGTGGGAGTTTGCTGTGTTCAGATCTTGGATGCATGGAGATTTATTATTATGTGATGTCTGATTGTTGCTCAGTCTCAGCTCTGGGTGGACCTACTCTCACGGTTTCCTCTGCTTTTGGGAGTACACTTAGGAAGGTGTGGTGGAAAACTGGTCGTAACTTCAGTCTCAGGTCAGCTGTTTATGTATTCAGTTCATTAAGACTTTTCAATGGGACTTGATGCCCATTATCAGAATCTGGAGATGATGACATCACTCTTGATCTGTTGACCTGTTGTTCTGATCATCCCTTGATGTAACATCATTGTTGTACCTTTTCATTTCTCATTGTGATAGGATATTCCTCTTACTAATACTGGAATACTAAGTCTGAAGGTGAAACTTAACAAATAAAGGGCTCGACACACAGGAGGCGACGTCACTCGCACTCCATTCATTTCCTATGGAGCTTGTGCGGTGAGGCGACAATCGCTTGCCC
>NW_013952563.1:785838-790497 GCF_001266775.1 Austrofundulus limnaeus | reverse complement strand
CATCAAGACATGTTAGAGTTGTTTCTGGCGTCACCTGTCGGTTTTGTTTGTCTCTGCAGGTGCTGTGAGCAGAGCTGGTGGAGAATGACATCTAGTTATCTTGAGTTGGACCATTAGTTACCAAATTAAATACCTCTCTCCTTCCTCATCTGCTGGACGTTGGCCTCTTCTGAAAAAAAAGAGGGTGTTTCTTATAAACCCTTTAGTCACATTATGTACAAACTGTAGAGTATCAGGCATTAGTTTGTCATTAACTATTACAAATACCAAAACATTGACCTGATTTAAATAATATAAAACTAATTTATTGTGATAATGAGGTTATTTAACTTTGAACTATTTTCATTCATTTTGTTTGCAAAGCTGYAAAACAACATTCATCTTTCAAAATGACAGGATTTTATTTCCCACTGAGGGTTATTGAGGAAAAGCTTCATACAGATTTTCTTTGTTGAGGATGATGATTCCCTGTTAGTTTTTCTGTTCTTGTTAGGTGTTCTGCTAAGTTCACCTGTTTTATTCTGTACAACACTCTTTTCTCCCACTTTAGAAATACTCGTTTATGGTTTGGGGTTTTTGAATGTTTCAAAAAGTGAAAAAAAAAAACTATTGTTTTTAACCCTTGTTTGTGCATTTATGCATGTCTGTTACCAAAACATACTGTATTAAAAACTACTGGATGAATTTGAATGAAAATTGCAGAAAGCAATTATTTGATGTACAAATACAACTGATTCACTTTAATCCCATTTCTAAAAACACAAAATTGGCTTTAACTCAGTCCATTTTATAGCTATTGACTTAAAATTGAATGTGCAAACTGAAAACACACTTAAATTTCAGAGATGGGTGATATGTACTTTAAAGAGCACTCATTTTTTAATTTGAAACTTACTTTTAGGTCCTAAAACATGAGTGGTTTTGAGTTCTGACATTGAAACGGTGCAGCTCCTAACCTGATGTGGACAGCAGCCCAGCGTCACGCTCACTGAGCTGGAGACTGCATCTCACAGGTATAAATGAAGACTTGTTACTGTATTGACTGATGGTGCACTTCGGCGGTGAGGGAGGGAAATCGATCCAAGCCATATGGAGGCTGGAGACTGATGTCTGTGAGGACTACCCTCCTGAACACCCCAGAGCTCACTCATAAATAAAAAAAATGAAGACAGTACATCTCCTGAGAAAAAACAAACAAAAACAAAACAGAGGCTCTTGTATGTTTAATTGAAATGTAAAAAATAAAATAAAATAAAAATAAAAAACTAAATCAGCTGGACTTGTATTGTGACTACATAATTTTCACCTTCATGTGATTGAAACAGTGCACGGTCAAATGMTCACAAGACAAAAACTCACATGACAAAAGTGAAAAAAGACACAAATGCTCAAAATTTTTCCAGTTTTAAAGTAACAACGATTTGTGATATCTCAGAGTTGCTCCCACATTCCATATATTGACTTGTTCCAACCTTCTAGCTTCCACATTTTATTTGTTACCAAATGTGTTCACTTGAGCAAGAGCACACTGCAAAAACTGACTGTCCATCCAGCTAAGTTTCTAATCTTATATCCATCCAAAAATAAATAAACACATCTTTTTTAATCTTGTTTTGAGACTGATTTACTAAACAAAAACTGAACATGTATCGGAAACAGTATGCAAGGGCCCATCATCAGAGGATTACCATATTCTGGCAAAACACAGAATAAATTACCACAATATACAGTAAATATACTCAATGCTTCAAATTCTAACTATTATCAAGTGTATTTTGATGTCCAAATGTTCACATGTTCATAGAATTGTTAATGCATTACTATGTCCTCTTGTCAAGGACACTCACTCACATATGACGCTATTAAAACAAAACACATCAGCATCAGTATAATCTGGTAAAATTGACCCACTACATTGGGAGGGAGCAAAGTGTTCTCCATTTTCACAAAAAATAACTAAGTAAGCACTTTCAAACCATCCGATGTTTATTTTAAAACACTTATCTCCACTACAGATGGATTAAATTGATGGAGCCATCACAGAGGAAGTCCACAGACAAACACATCAAGAAATATTTTTGGTCCTCCGCTCGTTTTAAACAGAAATCACCCTGTCTCCTCACAATTCAACAAGACAATCAAGTTGTTAGTGCAACATAAACATTTTAAAATCTGACAGTTTTCTGTCAACAACAATAAACAATTTATACGATTTTTATGGATTTGGCACCAGAAGGGGGGAAAAAAAATCAAAGTGCAGAATCAGTATTATCTGCACAAATAAACATTTTGATCCTAAACTCATTTAAACTTGTTTTACAGCAGAACAACAACAACATGTCACGTCACAATTAAACAGTAAAACATTTTAGTGCAACACAAACATTTGGAAATCTGTCAATGTCTCTCAAGAAGAAAAATAATCAAAAATAAATTCTAAAATTGGACAAAGTTGTGAACAACTGAGCCTTTCTGGGATGCTCCTTTTATACCCAATCATGACACTCACCTGTTTCCAATGAACCTGATCACCTGTGAAATGCTCCAGACAGGTGTTTCTCTGGCTTTTCTGGAACATGTTGCTGGCATCAAATTCAAAATGAGTGAATATTTAAAAACAAAGTTGATCCGTTTGAAGTTTAAATATCTTGTCTTTATAGTGTACCCAACAGAATACTGTATACTGTAAGTTGAAAAGGATTTACAAATCGTCTTATTCTGTTTATATTTATGTTTTTGTTTGTCTTGACTTCATTGGAACTGCGGTTGTAGGATTCTCTGTAGTATTCAACAAATAAATGTTGAATTAAGGTGCATTTATTTCATTATAATTTCAGGCTGTTGGAACAACGTGAGCAATATTTTTGCTTTGTGCCAAGGTGTTACAGTGAAGCACCATAGCCCCATTCAGTCAGGTGAAATTAATAAAGGCCAACAGCATRCAGTGAGATATGAACGCCCCTGCAGAGTTCAGAGATGGCCTATGGTGGTGCAGATAGTAAAGTGCGGAAATGTCACCCAGTTAACCTGCTTTATACGTGACAAAGCAGATAAGACAAACAGGAAATGGTTTTTCACCCCCCCACTGCCAAACTATCTAAAAAACATTTTGATTTTGTATCCCTGTATAAAGGCTGCAGCATGTCTGCTTTGGTGGGATTTTAGTAAAGAAATCAATTTTAGAAAAGAAATCAATTTTCAGGGTTTGAGAACAGCTACAGCTTCATGGCCTGAGAATAAAAGTTTGCAGGCAGAGACAGAGGAGGAGGCATTTCAGATGAAATGTCAGGGGAAAGAGGTTATTATTTGCATTTGGACTTTTTCTGTTTTTAGCTGCTGTCCCGTTGCATATGTGTTGTTTTGGAAAGGTGTTGTGTCACAAAGCATAAAATAAATTGTGTATGTCTCTGCTGAATGTCAGAGGGATGCCTCCAGACATGGCAAAAATACCCGAGATTGTGTCAAAGTGACCTGGCACTCAAGAAGCAGCTTCTCCTCTCTGCAGCTCGAGGGCCAGATGTTGTTCATGAGCAATGAACATTAGAATAACAAAACAGACACAGCAACAAAAAGTAAAGAACATTTCTGTTTTGCTCTAAAGCGCATGAAGACATTATGTTAATCCCTGAACAAATATCACAACAAAGCTCATTCTGTTCAGCAATTTTCCCTAAAAATAGGAAAAAAGTACATTTTAMAGACCTAGCATATCACCCGCTGCCATTTAAAGTGCACGTGACATGCATATTCTTTAAATAGAAAAAGTCAAAGAAAACATTTTTTAACATTTAAGAAGCTTGACATWGACGATTTTACACATTTTGAAACATAACTAGCATATTTTGTTTGGAATTTGACTCCAAAACWGAAAGTGACATAAAAGGGGAACTATTTAAGGGAAAAAAAACTACTGTCTTTACCATCTCTCTGATAGTGACTCCAAATAATCTAAAGAAACATCAGATTCTTCTCTACRGTCTGTTGTTAGCCATTTTAGCAATGCTGTGTTCACTTTCAGACATTCCCCTCTGACATCACTTCCTGTTTTTCCCCATGTAAATATGTCAACAACTATTCATCTCAGAGGCGTGAAATTTCTTTTGCAACATTTTATCAATGTTATCTTTCTAAAAACACATTCATATTATTACAAAAACTTGATGTCACAGGCACTTTAAGCTGAACCGAAATGAATGGCTTACTTGATTTTTCTCTTTTCTTTAACATTTAGTAACAGATTCAACAATGTTTCTGCCTAAACATCATCTCAGAGACTGCTGATCCAATCAGTCTTATTTATTTACCTACAAAAGCTACAGCCAAACTAATGTAGGTGAAACATGTCCCCAGCTTCCTCATGATTTTTGTTAGATCCAGGTGAGTTTTGTTTACATTGAGTGTGGACCCACATTTCATAACTGCACATCAATAATTGGAAAACAACTGGAAAAAACACCTTAAAACAGAAGCATTTGATAGATCTCAGGATAAGCTTCTTTATGCTTTATATACTTTGTAATGAGCACATTGTAAAAAAATGAAACGTGTGCTACAAAATAAAACAACTTTCTGATTTTTAAAGAAATGGTTTGAAAAATAAAAAAAAGAAAAGCAACCATGTAAAAGAATCGTATCCAACTGGGTCGGTGTATGTTTCGG